>NW_007127500.1:0-868 GCF_000164805.1 Carlito syrichta
CAGGTTGTGAATTGTAAGTGCTATAAAAATTTTAGATTATTTTATAGAGAAGCAAGCAAATTCCTAGAGCATTAGGTCAATAGAATATAATTGATGGCAATAAAAAATAGTATATCCACATTTCCTCTTATTTATTTCTCAAATTCAATGCTCTAGAAAATTTCTATTCTCATTTTGTTCTGAATATTTAATCTGGAAAATTATATGCATCTGGTGCAAAAAGCGGTCACATGAGGAATAAGAGGAAATTTTCTGGTCTTCTCTGCTTGGAGAAAACATTACAAGGGTGACAAAGAATGGGCAAGATGTTCTAACTATGTTCATACTGTGCTTTATTCCACAAAGTATGTGAAGCATCTTTTTTGAATATCAAATTTGATAGCTGACATTTTTATAAACCTGGATAGTAAAGAAATATATGGTCCTTTATATTTAAAAACAAAAACTTGGAAAAGATTATTGTTAAATATCTCCTTAATTAATATATTCTTGTAAAGGCTATTTTAATATTGTTTAAAGTGCCAGAAGTTCATAGTTAAGGAACTTCACCTAGCTGCTATAAAAATAATTATCATTTTTAAGTTGACTTTTATAGCACAGTTCTCCAATATGCCACAATTATCTTTTCACTCACAAAATTCCTTAGCCTCTTTCACACTTTCTATCTAACTTTCTAAACATGAAATATTTAGTGGCACTGAGAAGAAAAAACTTGAGAGTTTATGCTCTTTATTTTTAAATAAATTTATGTCAAAACTTGACTCTGTTTCCTCAGATTCTGAGCCTGTGGTGATATTTGGGATCATTGTTATGCACTATTAATTTGCATTGGGGGTGAGAATGGATGGGGTCTAGTTGAGGGTAAGAA
>NW_007127501.1:0-847 GCF_000164805.1 Carlito syrichta
GAGCACATGAGGTTAAATGGTGTATCTAAATTTTCCCAGAATGAGTGAGTGAGGATGTACATGTGCTCTGTGGAGGAATGGCATCCTGTCCAGGGTCGGGTCCCTCCTTGCACACTGAACAGCTGGAATAGGCTCTGGCCACCAACAACCCTGAACTAGAATAATTGGATAAATAGTTCTATTACTTGATTGTAGTCATGTTTCTTAAATGTATGTACAGCTCATATTTATTTCAATGTTTAATAAAGTGGTTGGTCTTTATTTAGAAGTCAAGTGATATTTTGTGGCCAAAAATATGCTGTGGGAAACTAATGCTTGATTATATCAATTAACCTGTGATAAAATTGGTTTTGCTTTAATACATTGTTTTGCTTAAAGGCACAGTTTCCAAGAAGCTATCAATAATGTTAAGTGAGGTCTTGTAATTTCCAGGACCATCTTCAGTCATCACATTAGGGATCAAAAAATTTCCCCTGAATTCCTGGACATGACAGCTAAGATGCTATTAAAAGCAACAGGTCTTTAAAACCTGAGTAAGTTAAATTGGCACTGGAAGCCAGGCTCGGTGGCTCAGCTTGTAATCCCACACCTTTGGGAGGCTGAGGTGAGTGGATTGCCTGAGCCCACGGGTTCGAGACCCGCCTGGGCAGCGAGACCTCATCTCTACAATAAATCAAAAAATCAGCCAGGCGTGGTAGCGCACACCTGTAGTTCTGGCTACTTGGAAGGCTGAGGCGGAAGGATCGCTGGAGCCCAGCAGGTCGAGGCTGCGGTTGCTGGGAGCAGCCACTACACTCCTGTCTGGATGACAGAGTGAGACTCCAACTGAAAAAAAAATTAGCCACTG
>NW_007127502.1:0-845 GCF_000164805.1 Carlito syrichta
CCAGTAACAGATCCCCAAGAAAGGAAATGTGTGAAATGCCTGAAAAAGAATTCAACATAATGATCTTAAGAAAATTCAGTGAGTTGGAAGAGGACAGATACACAATACAAAGAAAACAATTAAATGCTTCATGATCTGAATAAAAAGTTCAACAGAGGTAGATATCATGCAAAAGAACCAAATAGAAATATTAAAACTGAACAATTCAGTGAATGAAATAAACAATGCTTACATAGATTCAAATAGCTAGAAGAAGGATATTGAGCATTACTAACACAAAGAAATTGTAGATATTTAAGATGATGAATGTGCTAATTGCACTGATCTGATTACTATACATTGTATGTATTGAAACATCACTGTACACCCCATGAATACATACAAGTATTTTTCAATTAAAATATAAAATTAAAAATTAAACAATTAAGAGCTTCAACAATAAAGAAGATCAGGCAGAAGTTTTTTTGAACATTAAGAAGTATCTTTTGAAATAACCAAATCATATTTTAAAAAAAAGAAAAAGATGTAAGATAGCCAACCTGACATAAGGACACCATTAAGAAAAGACATATTTGCATTTTGAGAATTCCAAAAAAGGAAGAGATGAGTGAAGGCATAGAAAACCTATTTGATAAAATCATAACTGAAACTTCCCAAGTCTTAGGAGAGATACAGTCATCCAGAAACAGGAAGCTTAAAGGTTTCCAAATGGATTCAACCCCAAAAGACCCTCTCCAAGGTACATTATAGCTAAAGTGTCAAAAACCAAAGAGAGAATTCTAAAAACAACAAAAGAAAAGCATCAAATAGTATATAAAAGAATATCCATCAGACTAAAAGATGAG
>NW_007127503.1:0-5240 GCF_000164805.1 Carlito syrichta
ATGCCTACTTTCACCATTCTTATTCTACATAGTCTTAGCCATAGCAATTAAGTGAGAGAAAGGGCATCCGAATTGGAGATAGGGAAGTCAAATTGTCCCTCTTTGAAGATGACATGATCGTATGTATGGAAAAACCTAAATAATTCACCAAAAAACTTTTTTTTTTTGAGTTCTAGTCTCACTCTGTCACGTAAGCTGAAGTGCAAGTGACACAATGCTGCCTCACTGCATCCTCGAAATGCTGGGTTCAGGCTATCCTGCCTCAGCCTCCCAAGTAGCTGGGACTACAGACATGTACTCCCACACCTGGGAGTGTGTTTTTGTGTAGATGAGGTATCCCTATGTTGCCCAGGCTGGTCTCGAACAACCAGGTTAAGGCAAGTCTCCCTAAAGTGCTGGGATTATAGGTGTATGCCACCACTCCCATCTCAAAAAACTAAAAATATAACTATGATATGATCCAACAACCTCAATACTAGGTATTTTTTTCAAAGAAAAATAAATACATTAAAGAGGTATCTAGACCCCAAGGACTATTGTGACATTATTGATAATAGCCAGGATACGGAATCTACCTAAATGCTCATCAACGGAGGAATGGATAAAGAAACTGTTGTATACATACACAATAGAATACTCTTCAGTCATAGAAAACAATCCCGTTATTTGTGACAACATGGATGAGTCTGGAAGACATTATGTTAAGTGGAATAAGCCAGCCACGGAAAAATAAATACCATATACTTTCATTTATATGTGGGAGCAAACAAAGTTTAACTCATAGAAGTAGAGAGTAGAATGAGACTTACCAGAGGGTGAGAGGGGAGGGGGAGAGATTGGTTAAGGGATACAAAGTCATAGCTAGATGGGAGAAATAAGTTGTCCTGTCTCATAGCACTGCAGGATGACAATATGTAATAATTTATCATATGTTTTCAAAAACTAGATAACTTATTTTAATGTTTTCAACACAAAGAAATGATAAATTTTTGAAGTGACAAATATGCAAAGTACCCTGATTTGATCATTATACACTGTATAGGTATTTCAAAACATAAAACATAACTATCCCATAAAAATATATACAATATTACATGTCAACTAAAAAGGAAAATTGTCAACTTCCTTGCAGGCTCATCAATGTAAATTCTCTTCTCAGATTGGGATCCACTACCAGCAGCAGCAGCATCCTCTGGGAACTTGTTAGAAATGCAAATATTCACATTTCACTGGGATTTACTGGATCAGAGATTCTTTGGATTAAATGCAGCAATCTGTGACTCAACAAGACTTCCCAATGACTCTGAATGGTTGGAGTGCTGTAGGCATCTTTTTCCCCTCTTTCCATTCCTCCCCAGATAAAAGATAATACAAAGTATGACAAAGTAGAAACTGGAGAAAACCAAGTCCTTTAGCATATAATCAACTCTGGAACCTGCCCTGCCACTGAACTTCCTTTAATGTGAGATTACAAACAATTACATTTTATGTTACTTGCAACTAGGAGCAACCTGATTTATTAAATGATTTTTCAAAGACCAGTTTACCCTAGATTGATAGGTTAAAATGTTAGTTGGTTGACATTTTGGCTGTTCCCATAAAAGTTAAGAGTTCAAAACAACCTGACATATCCAATGATGAAATGGTAAGTCAATTACTTAAAATGCTAAGAGTAATGTTAATCAATAGGAACTTACAAAATAAGATGTCAAAAAAATGGACAAGGGAGTATGTCTGTGTTTTAACTAATTATATTAATAAAGCAAAAATTGGCTATTGGCTTCAGAAGTTCTCTTAACAAGTTTTTCTTATGACTAATTAGGAATATCTATAAATTCTGTAACTATATTTTATTCTTGGCTATTATTGAGCTTTTAGAATTATTTATGTAGTTGTGTGCTCTGGTACTGGGTGGTCTTGTTTGTTTGTTGCTTTTAAATATTGAGACAGGTTCTTGCTATTTTAACCAGGCTGCCAAAGGGCTGGGATTACAGGTGCAAGGTACCATGCCTAGCTAAGGTGTTCTTTAACTATTGATTACTTGGTGATATATTCTATTATAAAATTGCTAAAATGAAATTAAGTAAAGTATGACATAGTTTTTTTCCACAACACACTTGACAAAGATACTTATTATTTTGTGACTTACACATCAACTTGTTTTATTATCTGATTTAGAGCAATTAAAAACTATGGCAGTTGGATTTTTAAAAAAAACACTGCAGACATTTTTCCTAGTTTAAATGAACAAAGTGCTCATTTTAACCCTGGAAAAACTCAAATGTTCTTGGAAAGCTAAAGATATCAACATTGAACATTTAATTAAAACATTTGAATTACTTTTAGGGAAATGAGAATTCATTTTCACTGAACTGACACTAAAACTACACATCTGATTAGGGCTTATCAATTGACAAAGCAATTCAATGTACATAATTCAATTTCATCCTTGTGAGTAAGTAGACCAGATTTAATCAATTGCTTTTTGTAGGTGACAAAGAATTTCTCACAACTCAGTGTCAAAGGTCATTGGATTGAATACCCATCCTGGCTTGGACATCCCTCTCTCTCTCAATATTTCCACAATCCTCTCTTTGGGAATATACAAGTATAATAAGCTACCCTGTTTATTTCATCATCTTTTATAGTTTATCAATGTGTTTATTGAATTCTTGCCTCTTTCAACTCAGTGTGGCCTCCTGCAACCTTGATAGTAACTAATTCTTGCATCTAGGTAATCTGCTCAGAGATATTTCGATGACACTCAAGATTGTATGTATTAATAAGGTGACTCTCTTGGTCATTCTTGTTCACTGTCTGTCTATTCACTATTTCTTGTTCAACCTTCAGACATCATGACTGGGGAAATAATCATTCTCCAAGCAGAATCTATTCTAAATCTCTTGGGTTTATCTTCTCAGAGTAGAAAAAATACTTCTAAGATGAGAGTGTGATCTCATGAATAAATAGTCACAGATAGGCATTTTAGAGAGATAATTCAGGAGATTTTTGAGACATGTTCAATAACAGGCTCTATTGAAAAATTAAGAAACATATTAAACATATGTCCTAGGATGTAAAATCCACTAAGCAGTATGAGGAATACTGATTTGATATTTCCAATGAAAGTTTTGTTGTTCTAAGTCTTTATAATTATATTGAAATATTAACCAGAGTAGGGACTAGGGGAAAACTGGGGTTTTTTTTAATTAAATTTTTAAAAATTAAAGCCTCATAATGGCTTTAGATAGTATGACAGATGTAGCAATTATTGCACCTTTTTTTATATTCCACAATTTAAGTCAACAATTAAAATTCTCAGTTGCCACACCAGTTTAATCAACTGTAAAGAAAATGTAAATGTGTAAGAACAGATTTTAGATGATATTCTTAGGGCAAAGTCTTTACTTAAAGATTTCTTGCATTACTAGGCATTATGTACTACTAGGCATGGTCAAAGGTAGTTGAAAATGGCCAATTCAGAACCTCTGAAGCTGGAGGTTATCACTGCTGTCCCTCCAGTTATAATAGGGATTGCCCATATTTTATTTATTATAAAGGTGTGGGGTACAATTCAGGGTTAGGGATACAAACACTAATTATGCAGGTACCCTTGTTGATGAGGTATACACCTCCCTCCCCTAACAGTTTCCCTCAACTGCCAATCCCAACTTCCTTCCCTGACAGTTTCCTTCAACTGCCAATCCCTTTCTTAGAGCATTGTAATTGTTCAATACAATATTTGAGTTCCTTAAGGAACTCAAATCATTCTACAAAAAGAATACCTGCACACATATGCTTTTTGCAGCTCTATTCACAATAGCAAAGCCATGGAACCAATCATGTAGCCCATCAAAGCTAGACTGGATAAAAAAATATGGTACATATACATGATGGAATATTATGCAGTCATAAAGAAGGACAAACATGGACTTCACAGCAACTTGGACGGATTTAGAGTCTATCATACTCAGTGATCTATCACAGAAACAAAGAACTCTATCAAAGACAGAGTACCATATGTTGTCACTAATATGTCCATCTTCTAAATGTCACACATGCTATACTGACAAGGCATGACACCCCATTGATCTTGAGTTTCAAAAGATGCATATCAAATGATCTGCTCAGTGTTAACAAAGTGTGGTCCCTATCACCTGGGAAATTTTTTAGAAATGCAAATTATTAGACTCAACCCCAGCCTTACTTATTTGCAGCTCTGGAGGTGGAGCCCAGCATTCTGCCTTAACTAGCACTTTAGTTGATTCCCATGCATGCTAAAAATTTTAGCGCTGATTTGCAAGAATCATAAAACTTTCACCTAAAAATATTTTGATCATGCTGATAGCCCTCAATTCTGAAGATAGAGTGAGAGTGCACAGCCACACCTCAAAGATATTGTGGGCTTGGTTCCAGATCACCACAGTAAAGCAAATATGGCACTAAAGCAAGTCATATAAATTATGGAGTGTCCCTGTGCATACACAATTTATGTTTATACTATACTGTAATCTATCAAGTGTGCATTAACATGTCCAAAAATACCTTATTATTAACTTATTTTTATTATTTGTTTTTTAATTTTTTTATTTTATTTATATATATTTATTTTATTATATATTTATATATTTATTTTTTATTTCATTATTTATTTATAACTTATTATTAACATTATTAACATGAGTTAAAAATACCTTATTGCTAAAGAATGCTAATGGCCAACAAACAGCCCCATTACAAAGTGGCAAATAATATGAATAGACAGTTCTCAAAAGAAGACATACAAGCAGTCAACAGATACATGAAAAATGCTCAGCCTCACTAGTCATCAAAGAAATGCAGACTAAAATCACTCTGAGATACCACCTAACTCCAATCAGGATAGCCAACATCAATAACATAAAAAACAACAGATGCTAGAGAAGATGTGGCAAGAAAGGGAACACTTCTACATTGTTGGTGGGAGTGCAAACTGGTGCAACCTCTGTGGAAAACAGTGTGACAATTCCTAAAAGTTCTAAAAATTGACCTTCCATATGACCCTGCAACCCCACTGCTAGGAATATACCCAGCAGAACTCAAATCACTCTATAAAACATAGCTGCACACGGATGTTGATCACTGCATTGTTCACAATAGCAAGAACATGGAACCAACCATGCTGCCCATCAAAAGAGGACTGGATAAAAAAATGTGGTACATACACACAATGAAATACTATGCAGTCATAATGAAGAAGA
>NW_007127504.1:0-716 GCF_000164805.1 Carlito syrichta
AAATGCAAACTCAAATCACACTGAGATACCACCTAACTCCAATCAGGATAGCCATCATCAATAACTTAAAAAACAACAGATGCTAGAGAAGATGTGGCAAGAAAGGGAACACTTCTACATTGTCGGTGGGAGTGCAAACTAGTGCAACCTCTGTGGAAAACAGTGTGACAATTCCTAAAAGTTCTAAAAATTGACCTTCCATATGACCCTGCAACCCCACTGCTAGGAATATACCCAGTAGAACTCAAATCATCTATAAAACATACCTGCACACGGATGTTGATCGCTGCATTGTTCACAATAGCAAGAACATGGAACCAACCATGCTGCCCATCAAAAGAGGACTGGATAAAAAAATGTGGTACATACACACAATGAAATACTATGCAGTCATAATGAAGAAGAAAATCATGAACTCCACAATGACCTAGATGAACTTAGAGTCTATAATGCTGAGTGATCTTTCACAGAAACAAAGAACTGAGTATCACATGTTCTCACTCATAAGCAGGTCTTGAACTACTACCATAATACTATAAGAAAAGGATTGACAGTAGCAGGAAACTGTGGGGAGTGGAGTGGAGAGGTGGGATTGGCAGTAGTGGAAATCTGCCTGGGGAAGGGGGGCATATTTCATGAACAAGGGTACCTGCATAAGGAATATTTGTATACCTAACCCTGAATTGTACCCCACATCTTTAAATAAAAAATAAAAA
>NW_007127505.1:0-706 GCF_000164805.1 Carlito syrichta
CAATCAGGATAGCCATCATCAGTAACTTAAAAACAACAGATGCTAGAGAAGATGTGGCAAGAAAGGGAACACTTCTACATTGTTGGTGGGAGTGCAAACTAGTGCAACCTCTGTGGAAAACAGTGTGACAATTCCTAAAAGTTCTAAAAATTGACCTTCCATATGACCCTGCAACCCCACTGCTAGGAATATACCCAGTAGAACTCAAATCACTCTATAAAACATACCTGCACACGGATGTTGATCGCTGCATTGTTCACAATAGCAAGAACATGGAACCAACCATGCTGCCCATCAAAAGAGGACTGGATAAGAAAATGTGGTACATACACACAATGAAATACTATGCAGTCATAATGAAGAAGAAAATCATGAACTCCACAATGACCTAGATGAACTTAGAGTCTATAATGCTGAGTGATCTTTCACAGAAACAAAGAACTGAGTATCACATGTTCTCACTCATAAGCGGGTCTTGAACTACTACCATAATACTATAAGAAAAGGATTGACAGTAGTAGGAAACTGTGGGGAGTGGAGTGGAGAGGTGGGATTGGCAGTAGTGGAAATCTGCCTGGGGAAGGGGGGCATATTTCATGAACAAGGGTACCTGCATAAGGAATGTTTGTATACCTAACCCTAAATTGTACTCCACATCTTTAAAATAAAAAAATTAAAAAAAGAATGCTAATAGTCATCTGAGTTT
>NW_007127506.1:0-794 GCF_000164805.1 Carlito syrichta
GTCCTTGTGACCTTAAAAGTTGAGAGATGGTAATCAAAACTCATGACTGGATACCTGCAGCCCTCCCCTTTTATTTCGTGGTTTGCTTAATTATCTTTGTGAAATTATATAAAACTCCTTGTCAAAGGCAAGTTTGTGTCCTTTCTCTTTAAGCCCCCATGGTCTCTCTTAAGCATGTATTTTCTTTAAAATAAATTCTGTTTAAAACTAAAATTGGACTCACTTTGAAATTTCTGTCTGTGGTGAAGTCAAGAACTCATGGATCAGCTAAACCCCATGCCACCCAGCATCATCTTAAAGCTTTGAAGGCAGGCATTAACTCCTCTCTAGCTATAAAAGTCCTAGATGACATCTTTTTCCAACAGAAGTCTGTTTCATCTACATTAAAATCTCTTGTTCAATGCACCCACCTTCATCAATGGTCTTACCTGATCTTTTGGACAACTTGCTGCAGCTTCTTCATCAGCATTTGCTGTTTCACCTTGCACTTTTATATTATGGAGATGACTTCATTCCTTAAACCTCATGAACCAATATCTCCTGGCTTCAGACTTTTCTTCTGCAGCTTCCACATTTCTCTCAGGGGACTGAAGAAAGGGCCTGGCTCTGAATTAAACTTTGGCTTAAGGGAACATTATGACTGGTTTGAACCTCTATCTAGATCACTAAGACTTTTTCCATATCAGCAGGAAGTCTATTTAACTATCTCATCATTCATGTGTTATTTGGAGTACAGTTTTAATTTCTTTCATAACTTTTCCCTTGCAGTACATTGGGCTAACTGTTTAGTATTA
>NW_007127507.1:0-2959 GCF_000164805.1 Carlito syrichta
CATTAATTGCCAGCAGCATTCTTCTCAGACCTGAAAAATGACAATACAGGAATTCATATGGAAACATAAACAACAATGAATCACTAAAACAATCCTCAGGGAAAAAAAAAGAAGCAGGAGGTATCACACTCCCAGACTTTAAACTTTATTACAAAGCTACAATTATCAAAACAGTCTGGTATTGGTACAAGAATAGGCATATAGACCAATGGAACAGGATAGAGATTCCAGAAGCAAAACCTCAATTTCTCAACCAACTCATCTTCGACAAAACCTCCACCGCCAATGACTGGGGAGAGGAGGACCTATTCAGTAAATGGTGCTGGGAAAACTGACTGACGAAATGCAGAAGATTAAAACAAGACCCCTACCTAATCCCATACCCAAAAATCAATTCTAAATGGATCAAATACCTAAATGTAAAACCTCAAACTTTAAGAACCTTAGAAAGTATAGGAGACACCCTTATGGAAATTTCAACTGGCCACCAATTCCTGGTCAAAACCCCAAGTGACCATGCCATAAGAGATAAGATAGACAAGTGGGGCCTCATCAAACTGACAAGCTTCTGCAAAGCCAAAGAAACCATCAAGAGAGGTGGAAGAAAGCCTGGGAAAAAATATTTGCCAACTGTATGGCTGACAAAGGCCTATCATCTAGAATCTAAAAGGAACACAAATGTGTTGAAAAGAAAAAACAAACAGCCCCATTACAAAGTGGACAAAAGATATGAATAGGCTCTTCTCAAAAGAAGACATACAAGCAGCCAACAGATACATGAAAAAATGCTCAGCCTCACCGTCATCAAAGAAATGCAAAGTAAAATCACGCTGAGATACCACCTAACTCCAGTCAGGATGACCATCATCAATGACAAAAAACAACAGATGCTGGTGAGGATGTGACAAAAAGGGTACACTTCTATACTGTTGGTGGGAATGCAAGCTAGTACAACCTCTATGGAAAACAGTGTGGTGATTACTAAAAGATTTAAAAATATACCTTTCATATGACCCCCATCCCCCTTCTGGGAATATACCTGGAGGAATTCAAATCACTGTTTAAAAAAGATACCTGCACACATATGTTTATTGCAGCATTGTTCACAATAGCAAGAACGTGGAACTAACCATGCTACCCATCAGAGGACTGGATTAAAGAGATGTGGTATATATACATGATGGAACATTACACAGCCATAAAGAAGAACGAAATCATGAACAGCATCCTGGATAGACTTAGAGTCTATAATACTGAGTGATCTTTCACAGAAACAAAGAACTGGGTATCACATGTTCTCACTCATTACCGGACCTTGAATAATTATCATAATACTATAAGAAAAGGATTGGCAGTAGTGGGAAACTGCCAGGGGTGGGAGGGGTACACCTCCTCAACAAGGGTACATGCATAATGAACATTTGTATACCTAACCCTGAATTGTATCCCAAATCTTTAAAATAAAAAAAGTTAAATAAAACAAATAATAATACTGAAAAAGTTTGAAATGTGAGAGTTACCAAAATGTGACACAGAGACACAAAGTGAGCACATGCTGTTGAAAAAATGGTGTCATTCGGAGTGCTCAATGCAGGGTTGCCATAAACCTTCAACTTGTAAACAAACAAAAATTATATAGGGGTTTCAACTTCTTTGATTAGATATCTATTGGCCTAAAATCAGTTATATTAAAATAAGAGTGGAAAGGTTATGAAAATCTTAATGAGGTCATATTTCTCCCCTCTTAGGTAACTCTGCATATCACTGAGCATAACCATGGTTTGGGATAATTAGAGGGAAGGTTGGGGAGGAACTCAGTGGAGATGGAGCTGTGGACAATCTGGCTATGAATCAGCCTTTGTTTCCTCCTTCCAAGTCAGGGCCTTCGGAACAATGCTTATTTGACCAGGTATATCGGACTCTAGCAACACCAGCTAAATGAAAGAAAAGGGGGGAAAGCTTTACAAGGCATGGAGGAGATACCATTCTCGGGGAAATTATTTCATCATTTTTAAAAAGAGCTACATAATGCTTCAGAGTCACTTAAATTTTTTAAGTACATTATACACAAATGTTAGGAACTGAGCAAAAGGGTAATTTTGACACTAATAAAAAGACTTTACACTATTCAATCAGTTGAAATAAACTTATGCTAAAATATTTCAGTAATCTGTTTTATTTATTTTGAGATGTACTTATAAGCCATGGTCTAAGTAAGCAGTAGACATGAGTATTCTGGTAATGGAGCAGGACAGAGTTATAAGCCCTGTTTCCATGTAAGGGCAGCTATGCATAGATATAACAAAGAAAGCAGATTCTAGAGTTTCTGCTAAGACAAGGATAAGCACAAAAATGATGGATATTTCAATGTATTATCAATGAGCAAGATTCAACAAAAATGATTCAACATATGTTTCTCTGGTGACCCCAAAAATGTTTTTAATGTAGTCAACAGAAAAATGATCTTTTTTCCAGAGTATTAGACAAGTTACCACAACTATACTATCATTGCATATAATGGGTGAATTTGCTGAATTACACCTTAATGAATTGTTAAAGACTTTCCCTAGTGCTATTATAGTTTTTCTACTTTGTGGTCTTTATCAGTAATGGAATGCTCTCTCTATGCTTGCTAGGAAAATAAGAGCTGTGTGTAATGTTAATTAAATGAATACAGGAGGAATGATAGTGATATGCTGCAAATAATCCCTTTGCAAATGATTCTTTTTCTAATATAAATGGGGCAGAGAAGATGGAGACCTTTGAGTTTTAGCAGTAACAGAACATCTCCATCTTTATTATATTATTTACAAAATACACTCGGAGGACATCCTCTACTCCATTCAGCGAGGTTGGGAGCTGCAGTTGCTCAGAACAGGACCTCATAGAACACCACTTGTGAATCACCCATGACACGGAAACTTGTGGATTGTATAATGTCATTTTTTGGTTATATCCT
>NW_007127508.1:0-791 GCF_000164805.1 Carlito syrichta
CTATTTATGTTCTTTACCTACTTTTTTTCTTTTTTTGAGTTGGAGTCTCACTCTGTCGCCCAGACTGGAGTGCAATGGCCGCTCCCAGCCACCGCAGCCTCGACCTGCTAGGCTCCGGCGATCCTTCCACCTCAGTTTTCCGAGTAGCCGGAATTACAGGCATGTGCTACCACGCCCGGCTGATTTTTTGATTTATTGTAGAGATGAGGTCTCGCTGCCCAGGTGGGTCTCGAACCCACGGACTCAGGCAATCCACTGACTTCAGCCTCCCAAAGGTGCGGGATTACTGGCTGAGCCACCGAGCCCGGCTTTTTACCTACTTTTTAATAGGGCTGTTTTATTTCCTTTCAGCTTGTTTGAATTCCCTGTAAATCCTAATGTTAGGCACTTGTCAGATACATAATTACCAAATATTTTTTCCCATTCTTTGGGTTGTCTCCCCACTCTTGATGGTTTACTTAGTTGTATAGAAGATTTTCAGTTTGATGAGGTCCCACATGTCTATCATAGGTTTTATGGTATTTGCTTTTGGGGACTTGATAAAATTGGTTGCCTACTCCAATGTGCATAATTGTGTTTTCTATGTTTACTTCTAGGATTTTTTTTTTTTTTTTGAGTTAGGATTCTTATAATTTGAGGTTTTACAATTAGGCCTTTGATACATTTAGAGTTGATTTTTATTTTGGTGATAGGTAGGTATACAGTTTCATTCTTCTTCATGTGGTCAGCCAGTTTTCCCAGCACCATTTGCTAAATAGGTTCTCTTCTCTCTTACAGTTGTTTTTAATGGG
>NW_007127509.1:0-757 GCF_000164805.1 Carlito syrichta
GGCGATCCTTCCTCCTCAGCTTTCCGAGTAGCCGGAATTACAGGCATGTGCTACCATGCCCGGCTGATTTTTTGATTTATTGTAGAGATGAGGTCTCGCTGCCCAGGCGGGTCTCGAACCCGCCGACTCAGGCAATCCACTCACCTCAGCCTCCCAAAGGTGCGGGATTACTGTCTGAGCCACCGAGCCCGGCTCTTTATCTACTTTTTAATAGGGCTGTTTTATTTCCTTTCAGCTTGTTTGAATTCCCTGTAAATCCTGATGTTAGGCACTTGTCAGATATATAATTACCAAATATTTTTTCCCATTCTATGGGTTGTCTCCCCACTCTTGATGGTTTACTTAGTTGTATAGAAGATTTTCAGTTTGATGAGGTCCCACTTGTCTATCATAGGTTTTATGGCATTTGCTTTTGGGGACTTGATAAAATTGGTTGCCTACTCCAATGTGCATAATTGTGTTTTCTATGTTTACTTCTAGGATTTTTTTTTTTTTTTAGTTAGGATTCTTATAATTTGAGGTTTTACAATTAGGCCTTTGATACATTTAGAGTTGATTTTTATTTTGGTGATAGGTAGGTATACAGTTTCATTCTTCTTCATGTGGTCAGCCAGTTTTCCCAGCACCATTTGCTAAATAGGTTCTCTTCTCTCTTACAGTTGTTTTTAATGGCTTTGTTGGAGTTGGTTGAGAGATCAACTTTTTGCTTCCAAAATCTCAGGTGCTGACAATGGGCATATTGGTCAGATTCACCATG
>NW_007127510.1:0-770 GCF_000164805.1 Carlito syrichta
TTTTAATAGGGCTGATTTATTTCCTTCAGCTTGTTGAATTCCCTGTAAATCCTGATGTTAGGCACTTGTCAGATACATAATTACCAAATATTTTTTCCCATTCTGTGGGTTGTCTCCCCACTCTTGATGGTTTACTTAGTTGTATAGAAGATTTTCAGTTTAATGAGGTCCCACTTTTCTATCATAGTTTTTATGGCATTTGCTTTTGGGGACTTGATAAAATTGGTTGCCTACTCCAGTGTACATAATTGTGTTTTCTATGTTTACTTCTAAGATTTTTTTTTTTTTTGAGTTAGGATTCTTATAATTTGAGGTGCTACAATTAGGCCTTTGATACATTTAGAGTTGATTTTTATTTTGGTGATAGGTAGGTATACAGTTTCATTCTTCTTCATGTGGTCAACCAGTTTTCCCAGCACCATTTGCTAAATAGGTTCTCTTCTCTCTTACAGTTGTTCTTAATGGCTTTGTTGGAGTTTGTTGAGAGATCAACTTTTTGCTTCCAAAATCTCAGGTGCTGACGATGGGCATATTGGTCAGATTCACCATGCAGAAGAGCCCTTTCCACACAATAAATGAACAAATGGGTTTATAAAAACAGACTTTATTACCATTTTTAAACAGTTATATTCTAACCAATTTAAAATCCACAAGCACTTATAACTCAGACATTTTCCACATAGTTAAACATCTTTCAATATTAGTTCATTTCTAATTTAAAAAGACAGTTAACATAGCATAATTTACAACACACAACTAGGCACATTCAA
>NW_007127511.1:0-922 GCF_000164805.1 Carlito syrichta
CCCACAAGTTGTGTCAGTAGTTGACTGGGTTTTTGCCTTCTCTTTGGGCTTCAGATTTCAGTTTATAGCCTGGTATGAGCTTACTTCTTAGTGAAACCTCTCTCACTGACATCTCACATTAGCTACAGGACCAGCTCTCACCTGCCACTCCTGGTAACTCTTTGCTGGCACTAACTTTAGGTCATTCACCAGGCCACATGGACATGGCATTCCAGGAAAAGAGGAGTCATGGATGAGCTTCAGCACGTGAGTGTGAAATAGCACAGTGTGTCCAAGTAATGGTAGGAGTTAGTGTGATTTGAGCTAAGGTTTGCAGAGCAGGACAAAGGAGGGAGGACACTAGGCTATGAAAGAAAATTTGGGTCAGGTTGAAAGGGGACTTGTCCTTGCTAAATTAGATTTAATATAGTAGGCAGTATAGTCACAAAAAGGTTTGGGACAACAGATGAAGGTAATCATATCCCTGCTATAGTAAGATGATTTCAGTGGGGGCATGGAGGTGGGACTGGAGGAGATCGCAAGGGATAGGGGAGCTCCTTTTAGGAGTTTCGACTTCATTTGACAGGAAAAGCATACAGTGAACTCTGAGGCTTGGCAGTGGAATGGAGAAATAAAGAAGATGGGAGCAATGGTTTCAGAGGTAAGACTGATGAAAAAGTTTGGTTAATTGGATGTAAGTTGGAAGAAGGGAGGTTCAAAGAGGATGTCTCCTTAAGCCTATCTGGAGAAATTTATGCAATGACTGAGTGAGAAATATAAAAGACCAAACAGATTGGGGACAGGAAAATCAGTTCTGCCTGAAGCATGTGTCTGAGGACTGACAGATGAAGCAAAGTGATTATCAGATAAGCTCTAGGACTTAGTCACAGAATTTACAGGAGGCATCAAGAGTTACTCCAGATTGGTCCAAGTCAAACCAGGA
>NW_007127512.1:0-790 GCF_000164805.1 Carlito syrichta
CTTTAGGAGATTCGCCTTCATTGACAGGAAAAGCATACAGTGAACTCCGAGGCTTGGCAGTGGAATGGAGAAATAAAGAAGATGGGAGCAATGGTTTCAGAGGTAAGACTGATGAAAAAGTTTGGTTAATTGGATGTAAGTTGGAAGAAGGGAGGTTCAAAGAGGATGTCTCCTTAAGCCTATCTGGAGAAATTTATGCAATGACTGAGTGAGAAATATAAAAGACCAAACAGATTGGGGACAGGAGAATCAGTTCTGCCTGAAGCATGTGTCTGAGGACTGACAGATGAAGCAAAGTGATTATCAGATAAGCTCTAGGACTTAGTCACAGAATTTACAGGAGGCATCAAGAGTTACTCCAGATTGGTCCAAGTCAAACCAGGATGAAACTGAACTTGGAGACTGAGTGACAGATATCAGGGCTCAAGGAGAGGGGATAAATAACTGGTTTTCAACACTCACTGAACATCTAAATTATTTGGAAGACTTTAAAAAATTAGCTTCATTGAGATACAATTTGCATACCATAAAATTCACCCTTTCGGCCGGGCTCAGTGGCTCAACCTGTAATTCTAGCGCTTTGGGAGGCCGAGGTGAGTGGATTGTGAGTCCGCAGGTTCGAGAGCCGCCTGGGCAACTTGGCGAGACCTCATCTATACAATAAATAAAAAAATTGGTGAAACCTCATCTCTACAATAAATCAAAAATTAGCCAGGTGTGGTAGCGTGCACCTGCAGTTCCAGTTACTTGGAAGGCTGAGGCCGAAGGATCGCTGGAACCCCAGCAGGTA
>NW_007127513.1:0-818 GCF_000164805.1 Carlito syrichta
TAAGAGTCATCTCCTTGGCTGCCGCCACCAGAGACATCACCATTGAAGTCTGCCCCTTTTCCCCATCATTGCTTATGAAATAATTGCTTATAATCTGAGTGAGTCCCAGATTTTATACAGCACATATCAGGAACAGATAAAAAAATCTATTTCCTGCTTGATTTTCATTGTCCTTATTCCTGAAGATTTTGTAATATTTTATAACCATGTTGCATGTGGAAATGAAAGGTTAGAAGTAGAGATGAGCCATTGTCTTTCCTGACTGAAATCCTTAGTCCTCGAGAACCTCAGCAGAATATTCAATGTTCCACATCTATCTATATTAAAATTATGAATGACTCTGGAAACCAGAGCTAATTCTTAGGATCTTGGGATAGTAAATACCTTAGTGATACAGGATGAACTTGACATATACCCAAGTTCCCATTAAAGCAGTCTGGCTTTGCAGTAGGGCTTTATGACATGCTGATGTCTTACTGAAACATTCCAAGACACTAAAATTAAATCAGTACATGATAGGTTACTTGGACAGTAATTGACTAGAGATAATTATAATTTCATACAGAAGTTAGGTTCTGTTAAGGACTGGTGCTTGCCACAGGATAGTAGGACCAGTTGTGGGGCTCCAGATATGACAGTGGCCCCAACCAATGTATTTTCTCTACCATCCTGATGTTCTGTCTGTAGAAATTTTAAGGGGCCATCAAGAGGAGTGAAAACAAAGGCTACACATGATTGTTGATTCAAGCACAAGCGCCACAGACCTTTGTCTTCTAACTTGATTCTTCATGCATTTCAACTTCTTTCCACTGCTCCTT
>NW_007127514.1:0-1251 GCF_000164805.1 Carlito syrichta
ACTCAGTAATACAAGAACTTACTTACCAAACACAAACTCTGACTTCTAGGATTAAATATGGGTCTTCTGATTATTGGTAACCTCATGGTTTCTGCCAAAACAATGGGTGGATATCCACTTTGCATTTGTATGTCTCAAAGAACAGTGAGATAGTTTTCCCAAAAGCAAAAGAGGAGTGAACTCAAAACAAATTTTCTGTACACTGTTCCAAGCTGTGAAAAAATGTTTTCCCAGGTTTCTCTCTACACTATCAAGACATCAAGGGCACAGCTTAAGAACCCTCTGTAAGAAGATAAATTCTTTCTAAGACATAGTTCAGATATGGGAGCCCACTTGTGGGAGAGGTAAAGCAGAAGGCTTTACACTCCACAGCTGACCTTTCCCTTATGGAATTAGGGGAATAATAGTAATAGTTGTAGAAGTGACAGTAATAGTGAAAAGGAAGAGAAGGAAGAATAGGAGAGGGATGAGGTGCAAGAGGGGAGAAGCAACACGAACTGAATTCTTCGTAAGTGCCAGGTTCTGTGCCATATGACTTCACTTAGCTCTCAAAACAGCTGTGTGAAGTAGATATTGTTAGGTAGATGTATAAATGTGGCATGTATAAATATGGCACATTTTTTCAGATGAGGAAACTCAGACCTAGAGATGTCAAGAGTTGAGAGTTGTCCAAGGTCACTTAGTTTGTCAGAGATGAAGCTGGGATTTAGACCCAAACACTTTTTCTACTTTTTGAGTTGGGGTCTCACTCTGTCACCAGACTGGAGTACAGTAGCATGATCATGACTCTTCAAAACCTTGACCTCTTGGGCTCACGTGATCCTTCTACCTCAGCCCCTCAAGTAGCTGGGACTACAGGCATGTGCAACCACATCTGGCTAATTTATTTTTATTTTTGTAGAAGCAGGGTCTTGCTATGTTGCCCAAGCTGATCTCAAACTCCTGGGCTCAGGCAATTCTCTCACATTGGGGGTATTGCTGGTGTAAGGCACTGCCCCCAGCCAATCCAAACATTTTTATTTCTAAATTCTTCTGCAGTTCATATCAACTTCTTCTGCCCCAGCTAACTGTTAGCTGTTATTTTCCTAAGCAATTCAATTAGAACAAACTTTTTTTTAAGCACTCATTATGTGCATATATTTGTGTTAGGCCCTGGGATGATAACAATGGAATAGGCCCCCTGTCTATTTTGCCCCCTGAGTAAGTCAGGCTTCATTAGAGAAAGCAACATACATCATCAGGAATGTCCTT
>NW_007127515.1:0-781 GCF_000164805.1 Carlito syrichta
TGTCAGGGGATAACTGGAAGGCTAGATGGTTTGAGTGAAAGCCTCAAAAGATGGATCAGGAAAGAGTGAGGGGAAGCCAATTGTGATGGGGTCTCTTGCCCACAAAGAGTCTGGATTCATCCTGTAGACACGGACAGCAGAGGCTTTTGTACAGGGAAGTGGCAGAATTATCTATGTGTTTCTGATACCAGGCAGCTCCTGTAACCCTTCTAATAGGTCTTTTGGATCTACCTTGTACACTGCCAAGCTGGTGGTGGCACTCCAAAGGGAAAGCCAGACTCACTGGGAAGAAATCCAAGGACACCTCATCTTTCACTTCCAGGGTATTATTTTGTTTCCTCGAGTAGAATGTTTGTGGCTTTGTCTTTGGTGTGACTTTTGGGTTACTTAGAAATATCCAATGGTTCAGGAAAAGAAAGACTGGGATTTGTATTTAAATTCTCAACCAGAGACCAAATGTTGACTGCTGGAAGTCATTCCCAGAGAGGGCAAAAGTTTCCAAGAAAAAGAATGTGTTTGAGAGCACAACAAATCTACTACAGACATGAAGGCAAGCTGGGAAGGAATATGGTGAAAGGGTTACTTCCCAGCTGTAATCTTTTCCCAGTACTCTTCAATAACATTTGTTCATCTTTTGATTTTTAGCCTTGAACAATTGAAACAATTTCCCATTATTGAAAGCCTATGAAGTTTTTAAAAATGATTTGTTATTCCTTTTTGATACTAAAGAGGTCTCCTTCACTGAGCTCTATGAAGGGTTGAGTCCTGGTTAATTAGCATT
>NW_007127516.1:0-803 GCF_000164805.1 Carlito syrichta
GACTCAATATCAATGTGTGGCCAACTGCTATTAAAGATGCAGGGCATTCAAGCTTTCTGTAAGGGAATAATTAAACCACTGCAGGTAACAAAGAATTAATTTTGAGGGATATTAAGTACCCTTGATTAACACATTTGAGTTTCATTTCTCCACAGGGAAAATATGCTTATGGCAACCTGCCATGTCAAAGCTTCTAAAACTTCTCCCTAAACATAGAGCTGAAGTCAGTTTTACAATGCAAATAAAAACTGCAAAAATCCTTTAAACCCCATCATTCATAAGCATTTAAGAAGCTACAAGGACTTTGGATTTTGTTAATAATTCTGTTATTAACAAGATTTAATAACAGAAGGGGAAGTCTTCTGAAAAACAAAAAGCTGGTGGATTCCTAGTGCCGAAATCTTTTAAAAATCCACATCTGTGTAGATTTTTGAAAGCGTGTTGTTTTCTAAATCATGATTATGCTGTATTTTAATTGCATCTTAAAGTGTAAGTGAATTTAGAGACCACAAAAATGCAATAAAAATAGAAACATCTCAGCCTAGATACATCCATCACATAGAGTTGATGGCTTACAAAATCACAACCGATTAACTGGTCTCAGATTCAACTAAATGAGATCAATTAATTATTTGGCATATTTGTGATATGATTCTCCTATCTAAGCATGTGTGTTGCATTGAATTTAATTTAATGATGAAAGTGGAGGGATCTGTTTGGTTATTATGTACATTGATTTTTCTTTAATTTTAGAGGAAAGACTTTTAAAAATCACATGTGCTTTCTAAATATGACCAAGTATA
>NW_007127517.1:0-775 GCF_000164805.1 Carlito syrichta
CACTTGGGTGACGTTGCAGTAAGCTGTGATTGTGTCACTTGACTCCCACCTGGGCAGCAGAGCAAGACTCTGTCTTTAAAATGGCAACAAAACAAAACAAAACAAAAAATGTTCGAAGTACAAAGGAGGGAAGTTGGTAAGTAGTAAGTACTGCTACTATAACCATGTGGCCCAAGCTCTTTGAATTCCCCCCTCCCAACCCCCAGTGGTATCGGCACTCTGAATTCACCCACTTTTTGTTTTTCAGAAGACCTCCCCTTCTGTTATTAAATCTTGTTAATAACAGAATTATTAACAAAATCCAAAGTCCTTGTAGCTTCTTAAATACTTATAATGATTGGGCTTAAAGGATTTTTGCAGTTCTTATTTGCATTGTAATACTGACTTCACCTCTACGTTTAGGGAGAAGTTTTAGAAGCTTTGACATGGCAGGTTGCCATAAGCATATTTTCCCTGTGGAGAAATGAAACTCAAATGTGCTAATCAAGGGTACTTAATATCCCTCAAAATTAATTCTTTGTTACCTGCAGTGGTTTAATTATTCCCTTATGGAAAGCTTGGAAATGCCCTGCATCTTTAAATAGCAGTTGGCCACACATTGATATAGCTAATAACAAATACTGCAGCTAATAACAAATACTGATATAACTCTTTGGACCCTTAAGGACTTGTTATTGGCTGAAGCAAGAAGTGATTTATTCCTTTGGCTTTAAAAATTTCTCTATTTGACTTTTGAACACACTTCTGACAATAACTACCTCCTGACTTTTCTTTT
>NW_007127518.1:0-713 GCF_000164805.1 Carlito syrichta
TTAATATCCCTCAAAATTAAATTCTTTGTTACCTGCAGTGGTTTAATTTATTCCCTTTATGGAAAGCTTGGAAATGCCCTGCATCTTTAAATAGCAGTTGGCCACACATTGATATAGCTAATAACAAATACTGCAGCTAATAACAAATACTGATATAGCTCTTTGGGCCCTTAAGGACTTGTTATTGGCTGAAACAAGAAGTGATTTATTCCTTTGGCTTTAAAAATTTCTCTATTTGACTTTTGAGCACACTTCTGACAATAACTACCTCCTGACTTTTCTTTTTCTTCTCTATTTTTTTGGTTCATTCCTTGTTTCTGCTACCTTCTAAGAGAGTAGAAGTTTAGGAAGGAAGAGATTCGAATGTATTGGTGCATTGCCTAGTGTTCAAACACTTTGTTTCATGTTATCAGAGATTTTCATAGCAGCAGAAAAGGACAAGAGGCTACGTCAAATGTTCAAAGGCAAGAGAACTGCTGGGGATTCTAGGCTTACAAACTAACCTGCCAGTTGCTAGAGACAGAAGGCAGTACAGGTTCTAGAAGGTCAGGGTAAGAATTTGATGTGAATGTACAAGCAATCAGAGGGCCAGAGACAGACATATAAATGACAAGATGATTTATGCATGAAACTAGACATAATGCACTGGTGAAGACACCATAGACACAGGGATACATACTTCTGCCTAAGTCCCTTACCTTCTTATATACTTG
>NW_007127519.1:0-697 GCF_000164805.1 Carlito syrichta
ACTTAAGACAATGAACTGCACCGTTGCCATGACGACAGCCAGAGGCTGAAGTAAGTTGGGAGCCTCTGCACGTGCAGAAGCCAAGAACGTTCTGCTTGGCTACAGGCAACATAGCAAAACTATTATCCTGATTGTGATATCTAATCTTTAACCCCAAGTGAAACAACATTCCAGAACACAATAACCAGTTTACCAGGAAATAACAGCTAAAAATCTTAAGAGGAAAAAACAGTTTAGAAAGAAAAGTGATTTTAAAGTAATTCTGCTGTATGTTTTTCATAAAATAGAATAAGCTCAATATTGAAAATCCTGATTGTCTTATAATACATTGGTTACTATTCATATGTATATGCTTGATGTCAAATCCTTGTCTCTGAGGCAAGCTTCTGAATAGGCCTTTATAGGCCTCAGCCATAAGATTCCATATGTTGGCTCCCAACAGGTAGGTGCATGGTTCGTAGTAGAACAACAAATCACTTGTTTACCACGACTCTGGGCTTTTCTTCCACAAATTATGATCTCATCTCAAAACTTCCAGATAAAAAACGTTGGTTGACCATGTCATCCAGAAGAGCAAATTCTGAGTGTACTACATGGCCTATCCTTTAAAAGATAATTCTGGAATTTTTGCTAGGGGTGTCTCTTGTCATACACTGATACACAGAAATACAAAGACCCGCAGACACTATTACAAATA
>NW_007127520.1:0-868 GCF_000164805.1 Carlito syrichta
AAATTGCAACTATTTGAAGAATATCTAATTTTGAGAGATATTAGAAAAGATTACACAAAGGTGAATGTGAGGGGAATAAATGCATTTCTCCTTATTTGAAATTAAAAAAAAAATACTTGTAAAAATTGAAACAATACAAAAAAATAAGACTCCTGGAACCCATTCACCTCTCTCTGCCCATTCCATTCCCTTCATTTTTTAAAGTTAAACTCTTCCCTATGCATTTATATATAGTCAACAAAAAATACTGGGAACACATTTTATATATAGTTTGTTTATTTAACTCAGTGCCTTTGAGATATGTTCTATTTATGTAGATCTACTTGATTCTATTTATAGACTGTGGAGTTCCATTTTATTAACCTATTAATGGAATTTTAGTGTGTTTTCATTTTTTGCTATGACAAACATTTCAATTGTGTATACACTGTACTGTACCTTTTCAAGTATTCCCCTTGATAAACTTTTACAAATGAATTGTCTGAGTCAAATATGACAAGTATTTTAAGTTCAGTTGGCCACTGCCAAATTGTCCACTCAAAAGTCTGTACATACTTGCATTTCACCAACAGTTTGTGAAGGTGTCTGTTTTTCTTCTTTACTGATGTTGGAGGTTAGTGTTTTATATTTCTGCCATGGCCAGGAATGTAACATTTGCTTTACTTTTCATTTTCCTATGTTTAATGTTGAGCATCTTTTTACATGCATGTTGACAATTAGTATTTCTCCAGTGAGATATCTTTTTTCTTTATCCGTGCTTCTACTGAATCTTTGAATTGATGCAGAAGTGCTTTGTGCCTTATAGATATTAATCTTTTCTTTCATATATTGCATGTGTTTCTCCACATCTATGGTTGACCTTTCAGTT
>NW_007127521.1:0-846 GCF_000164805.1 Carlito syrichta
TGCTTCTACTGAATCTTTGAATTGATGCAGAAGTGCTTTGTGCCTTATAGATATTAATCTTTTCTTTCATATATTGCATGTGTTTCTCCACATCTATGGTTGACCTTTCAGTTTCTTTATGATTTCTGTTATTGTGTAAAAGTCTTAAATTTTATGTAGTTAAGTCTGTCAGTCTTCTTCTTTATGGTTTCAGAGCTTCAGCCCTATTTATAAAGTCCTTTCCCATTGTCTGTATTATCTAGTATTATATACTTTTGTTCTTTAACTTTAATTCCCTAATGTGTTGGGATGTTTTAGTTATGCATGAAGTATGGACTATAACTTCCCCCATAAAAAATGATTCATCAGTTACAAAAGAAAACAACACTTGTTTTCTCAGAGACAACTTTATCAGATACTAATTTTCATATGTCCATGGGATTGCAACTGAATTCTATCCTGATTATCTATCTACCTCATATTGGTCTAGTTAACATTTTAATTATTATAGTTTTATAGTATATTTAGTATTTGTAGAGAAAATTCCCTCTCTCCTTTGCCTCAGGAAGGAGTATAGCACAATGGTTAAGATTTCAGGCTCTAGAACCATGATGCTTATGTTCAAAAATGCTAAAACTGCTATTTAATAACCATATACATTTGGGCAGGTTGCTCTATCTCTCTGTGATTCAGTTTCTGTCTCCAGAAACTATATGATATGGTAATAATAAAATAATTTCATTGTATTGAGACCAGAGACTGTGGCTTGAATGATTTCTATGTTTTATAATTTATTATGATTTTCTGTGTGGCTACATACATAGTCAAGTTTTTTGTAAACTTACATAACTTGAATGTAATGAATAG
>NW_007127522.1:0-957 GCF_000164805.1 Carlito syrichta
GAGACAACATTATCAGATACTAATTTTCATATGTCCATGGGATTGCAACTGAATTCTATCCTGATTATCTATCTACCTCATATTGGTCTAGTTAACATTTTAATTATTATAGTTTTATAGTATATTTAGTATTTGTAGAGAAAATTCCCTCTCTCCTTTGCCTCAGGAAGGAGTATAGCACAATGGTTAAGATTTCAGGCTCTAGAACCACGATGCTTGTGTTCAAAATGCTAAAACTGCTATTTATTAACCATATACACTTGGGCAGGTTGCTCTATCTCTCTGTGATTCAGTTTCTGTCTCCAGAAACTATATGATATGGTAATAATAAAATAATTTCATTGTATTGAGACCAGAGACTGTGGCTTGAATGATTTCTATGTTTTATAATTTATTATGATTTTCTGTGTGGCTACATACATAGTCAAGTTTTTTGTAAATTTACATAACTTGAATGTAATGAATAGTCTCTGTTTAGTGAATACAATGTTATGAATATAGTAAAGCAATTTATCTGAGCTAGTGAAATCATCTATAATCTCACTCTTAAATTTACTTTTTAATTTGAAGATATGCTATTTTTGTCAAACTAGGGTATAAGGTCTTCACTTTTTTTTGAAATAACTAATATTTTGTCTTATTGCTGCCAACTTATTATGTGTTTTCTTCTTGTGGTGTTTTATTTTTATGTTTCCCCCACCCCCGCCCAGTGTCTTGCTTTTAGCTAACTAGCTCTAGTGTATTTTGTTACCCTCTTTTTTCCTTTAGTAATTTGGGTGTTATAATTTATTTGTCCATATTTCTAGTTGATATTCTTAAATTTGAATTCTGATGAATTGAACCTTTAATAATTGTTAATTTTTTGTTTTTCTTTGTGTTAATATTTCTTATTTGAGCCTATTTTACATTGCTACATTAACTTTGCTGACATTCATAATCTGCACAGAACCTCTGTTT
>NW_007127523.1:0-802 GCF_000164805.1 Carlito syrichta
GATTTCAGGCTCTAGAACCACGATGCTTGTGTTCAAAATGCTAAAACTGCTATTTATTAACCATATACACTTGGGCAGGTTGCTCTATCTCTCTGTGATTCAGTTTCTGTCTCCAGAAACTATATGATATGGTAATAATAAAATAATTTCATTGTATTGAGACCAGAGACTGTGGCTTGAATGATTTCTATGTTTTATAATTTATTATGATTTTCTGTGTGGCTACATACATAGTCGAGTTTTTTGTAAATTTACATAACTTGAATGTAATGAATAGTCTCTGTTTAGTGAATACAATGTTATGAATATAGTAAAACAATTTATCTGAGCTAGTGAAATCATCTATAATCTCACTCTTAAATTTACTTTTTAATTTGAAGTTACGCTATTTTTGTCAAACTAGGGTAAATAAGGTCTTCAATTTTTTTTGAAATAACTAATATTTTGTCTTATTGCTGCCAACTTATTATGTGTTTTCTTCTTGTGGTGTTTTATTTTTATGTTTCCCCCACCCCCGCCCAGTGTCTTGCTTTTAGCTAACTAGCTCTAGTGTATTTTGTTACCCTCTTTTTTCCTTTAGTAATTTGGGTGTTATAATTTATTTGTCCATATTTCTAGTTGATATTCTTAAATTTGAATTCTGATGAATTGAACCTTTAATAATTGTTAATTTTTTGTTTTTCTTTGTGTTAATATTTCTTATTTTGAAGCCTATTTTAACATTGCTACATTAACTTTGCTGACATTCATATCTGCACAGAACCTCTGTTTTCACTCTTTTACCTTCATCTTATTTACCTTT
>NW_007127524.1:0-880 GCF_000164805.1 Carlito syrichta
TTTTTTGTAAATTTACATAACTTGAATGTAATGAATAGTTTCTGTTTAGTGAATACAATATTATGAATATAGTAAAGCAATTTATCTGAGCTAGTGAAATCATTTATAATCTCACTCTTAAATTTACTTTTTAATTTGAAGATATGCTATTTTTGTCAAACTAGGGTATAAGGTCTTCACTTTTTTTTGAAATAACTAATATTTTGTCTTATTGCTGCCAACTTATTATGTGTTTTCTTCTTGTGGTGTTTTATTTTTATGTTCCCCCCACCCCCGCCCAGTGTCTTGCTTTTAGCTAACTAGCTCTAGTGTATTTTGTTACCCTCTTTTTTCCTTTAGTAATTTGGGTGTTATAATTTATTTGTCCATATTTCTAGTTGGTATTCTTAAATTTGAATTCTGATGAATTGAACCTTTAATAATTGTTAATTTTTTGTTTTTCTTTGTGTTAATATTTCTTATTTTGAAGCCTACTTTAACATTGCTACATTAACTTTGCTGACATTCATATCTGCATAGAATCCCTGTTTTCACTCTTTTACCTTCAACTTATCTACCTTTATCCCTAGAGTATGTCTCTTGTTAGATATTTAGCATTTAGTTCTATCTTTTCATTTTTTTCCATCTGGCCAGTCTCTGTAACTGAATTGAAGTGCTTAAGCCATTGTAGTTAATGCAATTATGGTATCGTTGGGTTTAGACTTACTACCTTGTTGTTTTCTATTTGTTTCATTTGTTCTCCTTTCATGTTTACTTTTAGATTAGTCAAAAACTTGATAGTATTTCATTTTTTCTTCTTTATTAAATTTTTAGCTATATCTCTTTAAATTTTTAGGAGTTTTGCCAGAGTCCGCTACAAAATGAGATAGTGCAGATATTT
>NW_007127525.1:0-754 GCF_000164805.1 Carlito syrichta
ATTTTTTGTTTTTCTTTGTGTTAATATTTCTTATTTTGAAGCCTACTTTAACATTGCTACATTAACTTTGCTGACATTCATATCTGCACAGAATCTCTGTTTTCACTCTTTTACCTTCAACTTATCTACCTTTATCCCTAGAGTATGTCTCTTGTTAGATATTTAGCATTTAGTTCTATCTTTTCATTTTTTTCCATCTGGCCAGTCTCTGTAACTGAATTGAAGTGCTTAAGCCATTTGTAGTTAATGCAATTATGGTATCGTTGGGTTTAGACTTACTACCTTGTTATTTGTTTTCTATTTGTTTCATTTGTTCTCCTTTCATGTTTACTTTTAGATTAGTCAAAAACTTGATAGTATTTCATTTTTTCTTCTTTATTAAATTTTTAGCTATATCTCTTTAAATTTTTAGGAGTTTTGCCAGAGTCCGCTACAAAATGAGATAGTGCAGATATTTTAGCACAAGCACATGAGTTCAGTATAATATATAAATAAGTGCTAGCTCAGGGTGTACATATGGATATTTCTTATATATATTAAAATCACCAAATTAACTTTCTCTTGATATTCCTATCAATGTTAATGTAGAATTCTAATGTTTTTTGAAATTTTGTTATAAAGTATGACTTTTTTGTCATACCACTTTTATTTACATTGTATCTATGTTACATCGTTTTTGCAGAAAAAATATGAATATATTCATAGTATTCTCTTTTAATTTGCTAATTCTACATTGCCGAGTATTGACTGTTTT
>NW_007127526.1:0-777 GCF_000164805.1 Carlito syrichta
ACCTTGGTATCTTCCAAACCAGACATGTGAAAGACCTTTGCAATGAAAACTATAAAACACTGATCAAAGAAATTAAAGATGACATAAACAAATGAAAAAATATTTCATGCTCATGAATTGGAAGAGTCAATATTATTAAGATATCTATCCTACCTGAGGCAATCTACAGATTTAACATAATACCCATTAAATTACCAGCAGCATTCTTCTCAGACCTGGAAATGACAATACAGGAATTCATATGGAAACATAAATGACCACGAATCTCCAAAACAATCTTCAGCAAAAAACAAAAAAAACAAAGCAGGAGATATCACGCTAGTGGGAAACTGCAGGGAAGTGGGATTAACAGTAGTCAAATTCTGCCTGGGGAAGAAGGGGCACACCTCATCAACAAGGGTACCTGCACAATGAATATTTGTATGCCTCACCCTGAATTGTACCCCACAATTTTAAAATAAAAAAAAGTGGCACATATACACAATAAGCCATAAATAAGAACAAAATCATGAACTTTGCAGCAACCTGAATGGAATTAGAGTTTATAATACTGAGTGATCTCTCACAGAAACAAAGAGCTGAGTATCACATGTTCTCACTCATAAGTGGATCTTGAACAACTGCCATATTACTATAATAAAAGGATTGAAAGTGGTGGGAAAATATGGGAAAGGGGGTGGGAGTCAGGAGGTGGGATTTACAGCATTCGATATCTGCCTGGGGAAGGGGGGGCACACCTCATCGATAAGGGTAGCTGCATGGTGAATATTTGTTACC
>NW_007127527.1:0-871 GCF_000164805.1 Carlito syrichta
TGGAAACATAAATGATCACGAATCTCCAAAACAATCTTCAGCAAAAAACAAAAAAACAAAGCAGGAGATATCACACTAGTGGGAAACTGCAGGGAAGTGGGATTGACAGTAGTCAAATTATGCCTGGGGAAGAAGGGGCACACCTCATCAACAAGGGTACCTGCACAATGAATATTTGTATGCCTCACCCTGAATTGTACCCCACAATTTTAAAATAAAAATAAAAAGTGGTACATATACACAATAAGCCATAAATAAGAACAAAATCATGAACTTTGCAGCAACCTGAATGGAATTAGAGTTTATAATACTGAGTGATCTCTCACAGAAACAAAGAGCTGAGTATCACATGTTCTCACTCATAAGTGGACCTTGAACAACTGCCATATTACTATAATAAAAGGATTGAAAGTGGTGGGAAAGTATGGGGAAGGGGGTGGGGGTGAGGAGGTGGGATTTACAGCATTCGATATCTGCCTGGGGAAGGGGGAGCACACCTCATCGATAAGGGTAGCTGCACGGTGAATATTTGTTTACCTAACCATGAATTGTACCCCCAAATTTTGAATACATAATTAAACAAGAACTACAATGAGATACCATATATATATTTAAAAGTATATGAGCATTTCAGATGCTCCATTTCATTGTAAGAAAAGAAAGAAAATGCAGGAGACACCCTTATGGAAATTGGAACTGGCAACCAATTCCTGATCAAAACCCCAAGTGCCTATGCCATAAGAGATAAGATAAACAAATGGGACCTCATCAAACTGACAAGTTTTTGCAAAGCCAAAGAAGCCATCAAGCAAGCAGGGAGACAGCCCACAGACTGGGAAAAAATATTTACCAACTGTATGTCTGACAAAGG
>NW_007127528.1:0-713 GCF_000164805.1 Carlito syrichta
TTTAAAATAAAAAAAAGTGGCTCATATACACAATAAGCCATAAATAAGAACAAAATCATGACTTGCAGCAACCTGAATGGAATTAGAGTTTATAATACTGAGTGATCTCTCACAGAAACAAAGAGCTGAGTATCACATGTTCTCACTCATAAGTGGATCTTGAACAACTGCCATATTACTATAATAAAAGGATTGAAAGTGGTGGGAAAATATGGGGAAGGGGGTGGGAGTCAGGAGGTGGGATTTACAGCATTTGATATCTGCCTGGGGAAGGGGGGGCACACCTCATCGATAAGGGTAGCTGCATGGTGAATATTTGTTTACCTAGCCATGAATTGTACCCCCAAATTTTAAATACACAATTAAACAAGAACTGCAATGAGGTACCATATATATATTTAAAAGTATATGAGCATTTCAGATGCTCCATTTCATTGTCAGAAAAGAAAGAAAATGCAGGAGACACCCTTATGGAAATTGGAACTGGCAACCAATTCCTGATCAAAACCCCAAGTGCCTATGCCATAAGAGATAAGATAGACAAATGGGACCTCATCAAACTGACAAGTTTTTGCAAAGCCAAAGAAGCCATCAAGCAAGCAGGGAGACAGCCCACAGACTGGGAAAAAATATTTACCAACTGTATGTCTGACAAAGGCCTAACATCCAGGATCTCAGATGTGCTGGAAAGAAAAAAAGAAAATAAAAAATAA
>NW_007127529.1:0-861 GCF_000164805.1 Carlito syrichta
CAAAACCTCTTCTGGACATCAACCTAGGCAAATAATTTATGGCTAAAACCCCAAAAGAAAATGCAACAAAAACAAAAATAAACAAGTGGGACTTAGTTAAACTAAAAATCATCTTCACAGAAAAAGAAACAATCAACAGGCAACCTACCGAATGGGAGAAGATATTTGCAAACTATACATCTGACAAAAGATTAATATTGAGAATCTACAGAGAACTGAAAGAAACCAGCAAGAAAAAGGAAATAACCCCATTAAAAAATGGACAAATGCCTGTAATCCCAGCACTTTGGGAGGCTGAGGCAAGTGGATTGCCTGAGCCTGTGGGTTCGAGACCAGCCTGGGCAACTTGGTGAGACCTCGGCTCTACAATAATTTTTTTTTTAAATGAGCCGGGCATGGTAGTGTGCACCTGTAGTTACAGCTACTTGGAAGGCTGAGGCAGAAGGATTGCCAGAGCTAAACAGGTCGACACTGGGGTAGCCATGAGCATGCCAATGAACTCCACCCTGAGTGACAGAGTGAGATTCTGACTAAAAAAAAAGTGAAAAATGACATGAACAGACATCTCTCAAAAGAAGATATATAAATGACCAACACACATGAAAATAAGCTCAATGTCACTCATCATCAATGCAAATTAAAACCACAGTGATATACCACCTTAAACCAGTCAGAATGGCCATTATTTAAATAAATAAATAGATAAATAATAGATGGTGGCTCAGGTGCAGAGATAAGGGAACACTTATACACTGTTGGTGGGATTCTAAATTAGTACAACCTCTATGAAAATTAAACAACTAAAAGTAGACTTACCATTTGATCCAGCAATCCCACTACTAGCTATCAACCCAAAGGTTC
>NW_007127530.1:0-745 GCF_000164805.1 Carlito syrichta
TAATAGATGGTGGCTCAGATGCAGAGATAAGGGAACACTTATACACTGTTGGTGGGATTCTAAATTAGTACAACCTCTATGAAAATTAAACAACTAAAAGTAGACTACCATTTGATCCAGCAATCCCACCACTAGCTATCAACCCAAAGGTTCAGAGGTTGTTATATAACAAAGACACCTGCACCCACATATTCATTGAGCACAATTCACAATTATAAAGATATGAAATTAATCTAAATGCCCAACAACTGATCAGTAAATAATGAAAGTTTGATATATATACACTGTGGAATACAATTCAGTTATAAAAAAATGAAATATGTTTTGCAGCAAATTGGTTGGAATTGAAGAACATCATTCTAAGTGAATTAACTTAAGAACAGAAAACCAAACACATGTTCTCTTTTGTAAGTGAGAGTTAAATTAAGGACATGGAGAATGGTATATGGACACTGGAGATTCAGAGGGGTAGGAGAGAATGAGTGGAGGGACAGAAAAATCACTTGTTAGGTTCAATGTGCACAGTTGGGGATGGTGGGTACACTTGAAATCCAGACAGAAACTTTTTTACACCCCCAGGCTATTGAAATAAAAAATGTTTTAATTTTTAAGATCTTACATTACCATGGCATATTTACCAAATTTAACGAACTAATACTGGTACATTAAAATTGACTAAAGCCCATATTTTCTTTCTATTTTCTTAGTTTTAACCTAACATTCTTTATCTGTTTCAGGATCCCAC
>NW_007127531.1:0-842 GCF_000164805.1 Carlito syrichta
TTCCCCAGGCAGATTCCCAGTACTGCCAGTCCCACTTCCCTACCACCGCTCCATCCCACCCCACGGCAGTTTCCCAGTACTGTCAATCCTTTTCTTATAGTATAATTCACTACTTTTAATTGCTGGGTAGTAATTTATTGTGTCAGCATACTGGGATTTATTTATCTAATCACCTGTTAATGCATATTGTTGTATTCTGCTTTGACTATTCCAAAAAAAAGCTGCTATGAATGTGTACGAGTCTTTGTATAGATAGGCACTATCATTTCTCTGGAGTAAATGAGCACCCAGGAGATTAAAAAATTATTTAATTTTGGGGTTTATAAACAAATATCTAGTGCAATGACTAGGTGGTTTGGTAGCTATATGTTTAATGTTTTACAAATTGCCAAACAGTTTTTCAAAGTGATTTCCTGCTTTTGCCAGCACTGTTGTAGGAGAGTTCCTGTTCTATCTTTTCCAACATTAAAAAGGTGAGTCTTATTCAATTTTAACATTTCTAACAGTATGCAGTGTGTTATCTCATTGTGGTTTTAATTTACATGTTTCTAATGACTGGTGACATTGAGAACCTTTCTGTGTTTATTTACCATTCATATATCCTTTGGAGAATAGATTATTAACACAAATGAGCATGTCTTTTAGATAGATGTGTTTTGAAACAGAACTATGGTGTGAAGGGTAGTACTTGGGGGAATATCTAGGAAAATATTTAACCTCTTTGTGCCAGAGGAAAGCAATCTGTAGCACAGTTAGGAGCCATCTGCTCCCACCACTTTGGAAGCAGTTGACATGATGCAGACATGAGAGAAACTACTTGTGATAAAAATGTTCCTATCTTG
>NW_007127532.1:0-927 GCF_000164805.1 Carlito syrichta
ATTGCCAAACAGTTTTTCAAAGTGATTTCCTGCTTTTGCCAGCACTGTTGTAGGAGAGTTCCTGTTCTATCTTTTCCAACATTAAAAAGGTGAGTCTTATTCAATTTTAACATTTCTAACAGTATGCAGTGTGTTATCTCATTGTGGTTTAAATTTACATGTTTCTAATGACTGGTGACATTGAGAACCTTTCTGTGTTTATTTACCATTCATATATCCTTTGGAGAATAGATTATTAACACAAATGAGCATGTCTTTTAGATAGATGTGTTTTGAAACAGAACTATGGTGTGAAGGGTAGTACTTGGGGGAATATCTAGGAAAATATTTAACCTCTTTGTGCCAGAGGAAAGCAATCTTGTAGCACAGTTAGGAGCCATCTGCTCCCACCACTTTGGAAGCAGTTGACATGATGCGGACATGAGAGAAACTACTTGTGATAAAAATGTTCCTATCTTGATTAAGGTGTTTGTTAAATGGGCATATACAACTGTAAAACTTATCATATTGTATACTTGAGATCTGAACATTTAAATGTATATAGATCTCCCCATAATTTAAAAAAAAAGTCAGAAATAGACTTGCTTAAAAACAATATTTAGTGTAAAGGAATTTAAGCTTAAGTTAAGAAAAGAAAGACTTCATGTAGTTGAACAGTGTGGTTGACTGACAGCTATGCTAACATGATGTCAAGCAGAAGGGTTGAAAAAACAAAACACAGAAAAATCACCTCCTCTGAGAGGCCTTCCCTAACCCTCTGTGTAATGAGATCCTATCCTTAGTCATTTCCATCAATCTTACTTCCTTCCAGTGTTTCTAGCAGTAGTCCTCAAAGTGGGCTACATCAGACCCACTCAGGAGTTTTTAAAAATGTTAATGCCTAGGCCCCACAAATAAAGATTCTTGTGTGATCAGTTTGGGATGTGG
>NW_007127533.1:0-767 GCF_000164805.1 Carlito syrichta
CGGTAGTCCTCAAAGTGGGCTACATCAGACCCATTCAGGAGTTTTAAAAATGTTAATGCCTAGGCCCCACAAATAAAGATTCTTGTGTGATCAGTTTGGGATGTGGCATGGATGTCAGGACATTTGACTGTTCTCAGATGATTCTATTATGCAGCCCAGTTGAGAACCACTGCATCCGAGAAATCTCTAGTTATTCAGCTTATTATTGCCACACTCGTTTTATTAGAGTGTAACCTCCAATAAGCCAGGAACTTCATTTACCCTGTTTCTTTTATTTTTTCTGCCCCCAACATGGTCCCTGTCACACAGAAGGTACTCAATAGATATTTATGGAATAAAAAAGAAATCAGCTAAGATAGCACTACAAAGTGAGCCGAGGCTCTGGACCATGGATGATGGCAAGATTCACTTCTACTGAACGGATGGTAATGGGAGGGGGTCTGACTTCCTTGGCTTTCTGCTGCAGAGTGAATTGGATACCATGTGTTCTTCTGTCACTGCAGGAGGCACCTCTGGGTCCATGCTTATGAAACCTTCCATAAAGCCAGAAGTAACCTGCCAGAGTTGGTAGCTAGAATATGCCTGAGCTCATGTGCTTTCTTGGCTTCCCGGGACAATCAGGCTGGAGATCCTCTTAACTTTCCGTAGGCCCATGCACAATGACTTAACTCTTCTGGGATGCCACAAGATTATGGTGGAGGGGTGTTAACTGTGGTTTTCTTTATCTTTAATAATGACTTCCTGTGTTAGCCTGGGATGGAGATGGC
>NW_007127534.1:0-846 GCF_000164805.1 Carlito syrichta
TGGGCTACATCAGACCCATTCAGGAGTTTTTAAAAATGTTAATGCCTAGGCCCCACACATAAAGATTCTTGTGTGATCAGTTTGGGATGTGGCATGGATGTCAGGACATTTGACTGTTCTCAGATGATTCTATTATGCAGCCCAGTTGAGAACCACTGCCTCCGAGAAATCTCTAGTTATTCAGCTTATTATTGCCACACTCGTTTTATTAGAGTGTAACCTCCAATAAGCCAGGAACTTCATTTACCCTGTTTCTTTTATTTTTTCTGCACCCAGCATGGTCCCTGTCACATAGAAGGTACTCAACAGATATTTATGGAATAAAAAAGAAATCAGCTAAGATAGCACTACAAAGTGAGCTGGGGCTCTGGACCATGGATGATGGCAAGATTCACTTCTACTGAACAGATGGTAATGGGAGGGGGTCTGACTTCCTTGGCTTTCTGCTGCAGAGTGAATTGGATACCATGTGTTCTTCTGTCACTGCAAGAGGCACCTCTGGGTCCATGCTTATGAAACCTTCCATAAAACCAGAAGTAACCTGCCAGAGTTGGTAGCTAGAATTTGCCTGAGCTCATGTGCTTTCTTGGCTTCCCGGGACAATCAGGCTGGAGATCCTCTTAACTTTCCGTAGGCCCATGCACAATGACTTAACTCTTCTGGGATGCCACAAGATTATGGCGGAGGGGTGTTAACTGTGGTTTTCTTTATCTTTAAATAATGACTTCCTGTGTTAGCCTGGGATGGAGATGGCGGCAGGAAAATTCAACCACAATTCTGCTGGTCCCAACACAACAAGACAATGCAGAGACAAGGGGGATGGACAGCCTCCCTATATTGGTAATG
>NW_007127535.1:0-2870 GCF_000164805.1 Carlito syrichta
CACTGCCTCCGAGAAATCTCTAGTTATTCAGCTTATTATTGCCACACTCGTTTTATTAGAGTGTAACCTCCACTAAGCCAGTAACTTCATTTACCCTGTTTCTTTTATTTTTTCTGCCCCCAACATGGTCCCTGTCACATAGAAGGTACTCAATAGATATTTTGGACTAAAAAAAAATCAGCTAAGATAGCACTACAAAGTGAGCCAGGGCTCTGGACCATGGATGATGGCAAGACTCACTTCTACTGAACAGATGGTAATGGGAGGGGTCTGACTTCCTTGGCTTTCTGCTGCAGAGTGAATTGGATACCATGTGTTCTTCTGTCACTGCAGGAGGCACCTCTGGGTCCATGCTTATGAAACCTTCCATAAAGCCAGAAGTAACCTGCCAGAGTTGGTAGCTAGAATATGCCTGAGCTCATGTGCTTTCTTGGCTTCCCGGGACAATCAGGCTGGAGATCCTCTTAACTTTCCGTAGGCCCATGCACAATGACTTAACTCTTCTGGGATGCCACAAGATTATGGTGGAGGGGTGTTAACTGTGGTTTTCTTTATCTTTAAATAATGATTTCCTGTGTTAGCCTGGGATGGAGATGGCAGCAGGCAAATTCAACCACAATTCTGCTGGTCCCAACACAACAAGACAAGGCAGGAGACAAGGGGGATGGACAGCCTCCCTATATTGGTAATGTTCTTTTCTACCTGTCAGTTCCTGTGAAATTAAGATACTTTGTTTTTACAGGAGAAGACCCTCCTCCCTGATATACAATAGCAGTTCAATATTTTAGGTTGTGGTACTGTTTGTTTTCCCATCTCTGGGGAGAATGGGAAGGACCCATGGAAAGGTGGGGTTAGCAGAGTTCAGGCATCACTCTTGACTTGTTGTGCCCTGTGCCCCACTAGCCATCTGATTAATCTCTGACCAGTAGCTGGGTGGCTACCTGTATAGAAAAGGAACTGGCCGTCTCTGGGAGATACATCCTACCAAGCTCATCAAATGGATGGCTTACCAGGTAGCTCACTCTACCTATGAAGGGTTAAACAGAAAGGGCTGAGGGGGATTCACTCAAGGTCATGTGCTCTGGTGGCAGAGTTGGGGTCCCCAGAGCAATGTGGAAAAATCACACAGAGGCACACACTCAGCATATTTAGGGTTAGGATGTAGTAATTGCCTGAGACTGTCATTTGACTAGTATGTGGAAAAACTTTTTACATTTCCCCCCCCACAGAAGCACCTATGAAGCTAATTAACCAGTAAATGTTTGTTTTGCCTATTTTGCAAATATTAACATTACTGACTAAACCTGCCAGTATATCTGCTTGCTATATGGGGATTAGATTAGTATACGTTCGTCTGTTTAAAGTCTATCTCTCTGTAAGGCAGAACATTTTTTCTGTATCTGCTTTCTTTAGTGTTCACATATTCATACATACATTCCTTTGTGAATCTATACACCCACTTGAGTAGACTTAAAATGTTTGACTTTTTTGCTAAATGTTGGAGATACAGAGATGAACAAGACAGTGTCCCTCTCCTTGTTAGAGATCTTATGAAGTAGAGTGAGACAGGTATATTGAAGGTCAATGCACAATATTATGCATGTTGTAACAAGTGCAAGAAAGGGAGTGCTCTGGAAACCCAGGGTGTATGGAGCCAAACTATTGGTGTTCAAATCAAAGGTTCATGAAAATTTAGGGAAGAGATATATACATTTATCTACTTTCATTGTATTCTTTGAATGTTTGTCATGGAACGGACTCCACACATTTTCCTGAGCTGGAAGCAGTAGAAGAGACAGGTGAACAGAAGCTGGTTGAGGAAAATTCTCATGTAGAGTACCCTTTGTTGTGGAGAGATCAGTGCTTGATTGCTTAAGCATTTGCAAGGGAAGGTTAATCACTCACACCTGCCTTGCTCTACTGCATTGGAAAAAAGGTATGAATAAGACTTAACCTACTGTAAGGCAGAAAGTAAAAATCTGCCATTGTACATGGAGATGTCCTTCATCCTGGAACCCCTAGCCTTGCATTCCCTCAGTGGCCTTTCTTGAGCAGCTTCCCTGGTAAACTGTATGAGGGCAGGTCAGTTCTAGTCTCAGCAGAGCGTGCACTGGAGCCAGGCTGTCCTCCCAATAGGACACACCTGCCAGAGCACCCTTCCTACTCATTCTCTCTCAGGAGGCCTGGTTTGCAGAATTTTGCAGACAAAGAAGCCAATGTACTGAGAGAAGGTTTTCAATGATTTGCCCAAGGTCATACTACTTAAAATTAGAAAGAGCAAAACAAAACAAAAACACCAATCTCAATGGAACCTGAGGTCAGATTTCCCAGGAAACAGTGTGGTAACTAACTGATGCAAATCAGTCTGATAAGGAGATTGAATATATCTCCTCACATTAAATATGAGGCTGGTGAAATTCACACAGGAAAATACTGGAAAATGAGGATTTGGCAGTTCCCACTAACACCCTTAAACAAAAGGTTTGGTGTGAAATAAAGGATGCATCAAATTTAATTAGAATAATAATAACTGATATTTATTGAACAGCTGCTATAAACAGGCACCAGTCTATGAGCTTTCCATGTCTTAACTCAAATATGCATATACTTAAAACAACATTAATAAAAGTTCTTGGAAGGCCTTTGCCTCCAAAACAAACAGAATTAACAGCTTTTATAATCTGTTGTGATAGCAGAGTGATATTAGAAATAATGAAGACTGATTCAGAGCAAAGCATGGGGTGTTTACTGGATTTGCTGTTGTGTTCATGCTTGATGTTGGGGAACTCTGGGTCAGGGGAGGGCCCCAAGAAGTGAAAGGAGACACTCAAGGACTCATTACCCTCCAGTAAGAAAGTTCTGCAATCTTT
>NW_007127536.1:0-843 GCF_000164805.1 Carlito syrichta
AAGGCAACTAGTTGTGGGCATAACAGATAAGAGAAAGAAGGGAGAGTGTGTTGAGAATGGTGCTGTGAAGAGGAATGTGTTGATACTAAAGTAGTTGAATGAGCTGGTCCTGATGCTGTTGATGGGGAAAGCTTTTTGTAAATCCAAATGCTCCTGTGGCATCCTATACTGATTACTTCAGAACCTTGGGGTGTGAGACCCAGATATCAGTATTTTGTAAAGGTCCTGGGTGATTTCAGTGTGCAGCCAATATTAAGAACTACTGTCTAGAGCTCTTCTTTTTGGGTGAACTGTGTTTTAAAAATCTTAACTTGTTCCTAAATACAGTTCTATGTCATGCTGAAACTATTCTGGAGCTCTTGAAATATTTCAGAGTCAAGTTTTCAGATGTTAGTGAGCCTTTGAGTTTCACTATGAGAGTTCTTATTGAACCAAATGATATTTCACAAAGGAGATGTTGACATATATAATTAGGTTAGTCTTAGATAACTCTGGTCTCCTCTTTTCCAATGGGGCAGACATGACAGGCTGCATAGTGTGTCAGCATACACAGGAGAAAAGGAAATAATGCCACTAAGAAAATAATAGAAGCAGAAAAAATGTAAGGGACATGTAAATATTTTAGCAGTGATCAGACTAGCTTCTCCTGGTCTTTCTTCAATTATTCTTGAGGGTTAAGACTTCACTGCTTCTATTCATGCTGACTTTGCTGCAGATAACACATTGGATCACTTTCTCCATGACTGTCTAGTCCCATAATCAATATCTACTCCATAGGAGATTACAAAGATAACCATGATACAAAAGCTCAGGACGCTGTGATGAGAAAGCAGAAAATACAGC
>NW_007127537.1:0-863 GCF_000164805.1 Carlito syrichta
ACAAAAATTTATTCATACCCAGCAGACTCTAAACCATAGTGAACTACAGTGTTGAGTGTCCTTGAGAAAAATCTTAGATATTGTGGACTAACTCCCCATGGCTTAAAACCTTATGCAAGGTCACATTCTGTGCAAGTGTGTGTGGTAAGTGGCTGGGTGGGTGCAGCCATGTAGTGATGACCACCATATGCACAACAATAATCTCTAACCCAGTGTTACAGACCTGACGATAAAGCTAACATCAGTAATTATAATAAAGATCTAATCCACCTTAGAGAGAAAGAGTACTCGCCTGGTTTTTATCCTAGTTTTATCAAGAGATACAGTGTCTCGTGTGGCTTTCTACAAAAAAGGATAGAGAGAAAGAAGTCATGTGTACCAGCTCACCTGAGTTCTTACTCTACAGCTCCATTCTCTCACCAGCTGACCCTGGATATGAGAATCAACTCCCTGGCTCAGTTTGTACACCTATAAATGGAAGTAATACAATCTGTCCTGCTTACTCACATGACTACTTAGAAAATTAAAATCAAATAGTGAATGCAAAACACTCAGAGCAATAAATAAATAAATACTAGGAAAATATAAGGAGTAACATGATTATTATTACTTTATTCACGTAGAAAATGCCCTTGTCAAATTTAGTCCATTCTTTTAATCAAGTTTCCTGCTTCCCATTTCTGCTCTTGGTTCAATTTGTTTCTCCTGCCTTTTTATCTTCACCCCATCTTCTTTACTTAGTTAGATTTTTTTTTAATGTTATCTTTTTAGATTGTATGCATTTATATAATACTTTGAGTCTTTTTCAGAAGGAGATGACATAAATATAATAATAGCATAATAAACTCTATTCTAGTTATTTC
>NW_007127538.1:0-848 GCF_000164805.1 Carlito syrichta
AGAAGAGTAGAATAAATTATGAGACATTCTCTGAATAAAATAACATATAGCCATTCATAATTATAATCATGTTTTCAAAGATCATTTAAGCTGGAAATTTCTTATGATATAATGGGAACTTAAAAAAGAAGTGGTATACAGAGCCATACCACCATATATAGTGTGCAAACTCAAAATAAGTAATGAGAGAATTAACAACAGCCACAACAAAAGGTATATACATCTTTTAAAAAAATGCTTTAAAACATTTTTTATGTTTCTTTTTAAAATTTTTAATTTATTAAATTTATTTTATTTTAAAGAAGTAGGATACAGTCAGGATTAAGTATACAAGAGGTCATTGTATAGGTAAACTTTGGGCCTCCCTTTTGTCCCTACTTCTCCTGGTTTGCGATCAGGTACCCTTATTGATGTTGTGTGGCCCCACTTTCTACTGCCAATCCATTTCTTATAGTATTATGATAAATATTCAAGGTCCACTTCCAAGTGAGAACATGTGGTACTCAGTCCTCTGTTTCTGTGATAGATCATTGAGTATAATAGACTCTAAAGTCATCCAAGTTGCTGCAAAGTCCACAATTTTGTCCTTCTTTATGGCTGCATAATATTCCATTGTGTGTATATACCATATTTTTAAAATCCAGCCCACTTTCAATGGGCAGCACAGTTGGTTCCATGTTTTTACTATTGTGAATAATGCTGCAATAAACATGTGTATGCAAGTATCTTTCTTATAGAATGATTTGAGGTCCTCCGGGTATATTCCTAGAAGGAGGATTGCTGGGTGGTGTGCAAAGTCGACTTTTAGATTTTTTTAGGAAAAGGCACACTGTCTCCCACAGAGATTG
>NW_007127539.1:0-822 GCF_000164805.1 Carlito syrichta
GGTTCATTCACAGTTGATTTGTGTGTGATGATAGACAGGGTCCCTATTTCAATCTTCTCCTTGTGGTCTGCCCATTTTCCCAGCAGCACTATTTACTGAATAGGTTCTCCTCTCCTGAATGGTTCTTAGTGGAGGCTTTGTCAAAGATGAGTTGGTTGAGAAATCGAGGTTTTGCTTCCAGGATCTTTATTTTGTTCTTGTACCAATACCAGGCTGTTTTGATTATTGTAGCCTTATAGTAAAATTCAAAGTCTGGAAGTGTGATACCTCCTGCCTTGTTTCTTTTGCTGAGGATTATTTTGGCTATCTGTGGTCATTTATGTTTCTGCATGAATTTCTGTATTATTGTTGCCAGGTTTGAGAAGAATGATATTGGTAATTTAATGGGTATTGTGTTGAATCTGTAGATTGCCTTTGATAGAATGGACGTCCTAACAGTATTGATTCTTCCAATCCATGAGCATGGAATATTTTTCCATTTGTTTGTGTCATATTTGGTTTCTTTGAGCAGTATTTTGTAGTTTTCATTGTAAAGGTCTTTTACTTCTCTGGTTAGGAAGATGCCGAAGTATTTCCTTTTTTTTTCTTTTTCTTTCTTTTTTTGGGGGAGTATTGTGAATGGGATTGTGCTTTTTATTTGGTTCTCTGCCTATTTGTTGTTGGTGTATAGAAATGCAACACTCTTTTAACATTTATTTTGTACCCTGAGACTTTGTCAAAGTCCTTTATCAGTGCAAGATTTTTGACAGATTTCCTTAGGTGTTCAAGGTATAGGATCATATCATCAGCAAAGAGGAATAGCTTAACTCCTACTTTCCTATT
>NW_007127540.1:0-855 GCF_000164805.1 Carlito syrichta
AAGAGTTCTTTGAGATTATGGGATAATTTGTTACTATAGGACATTGATCTAAGTCAAGAGAAAATATGTGCTGGGAAAGCACTAATCTGAAAAACATCAGATAGCCTTGTGTATTACAAGTTTCAATTCATTCAACAAAGATTTAAGTAAGAGGCATCATGCTAAGCATGTTATGAGTAAGCGATAGTGCAAGTAAGACTGTAAACAATATAAGATGTCCTGGCCTCAAAGTTTGCAAGTGAATGGAGAAAATTAGACTAAAACACGAGTAATGACAATCAAGGCAGAATGCATTGAGAGTTATTAAGAGAGGTGCTAAGTGGATACTGTGGAATTAGAGAATGGAGAAAACACATGCTGAAGAATAAGAGGAAAACTGTAAGAAAGGAGGAGAGACACAGTGTGGACATTGAAAGATGAGTAGAATTTCAGCAGCTTCTTCCGCTGGGTGTGGCCACAGGTTTCCTGGAGCTCCTGGGCTCCTGGTGGCCTTTCTCCCAGGGATGGAAGGTTCAGAAGGCTCCCACTTGCTTAACCAGACACCAGTACTTGCTTTGCCTTTTCTTCTCTCTGATTTCAACTTCCAACGATTCCATGGTTTGCCTCTAATAGGTAGAATTTCCCTTCCTCCCATAGCAAATACATATACATGAAATGCCAAAGCAAATTACCTGTCCCTGTTCTGAATTCCTGCCAATCCAAGCCTAAGAAGGGCATCAAGTTGCACCGGCCTACCCCCACCAGGGAAACCAGAATAGTATATAAAGCTGAAACTCCAGGTTTTCCCTCAGCTGGAATCCCTCCCAATATGGGCTGCCAGGCCCTCCTCCTTTGGGCTGCTGTTCTTCCATGCTG
>NW_007127541.1:0-4206 GCF_000164805.1 Carlito syrichta
CCCTTTGTCAGGTGCTGGATCCGGGGTGCCACCAGCAGGCTGGGGTGGAGGAGAGGGTCGGGTGTTCCCTCCTCTGGAACTGGGAGCCTCTGATAAGCACCTTATGCAAGCTTGGGGTTCTGCTCCCTTACACAGGCTTGAGGTGGCACGCTGAGTGCCTCAGTCAGGGTGGGCCAGCGGCTCCAGATCTCCAAAGCTCCAAAGGGCAGGTGGTGGCCCTGGGTCCCCACAGGGCACTTCAGCCAGAAATGGGACCGGTATCTCTGAGGGGTGGGCAACCAGAACCTCCCTGGGTGACTGGCAACTTGGTGCTGGGTGCTGGTCGTGACGATGTAGCCAGGGAGGGAGCGGAGATCCGGGATTCGGGATTCCCCAGCCAGCGGGGATCACATATACAGTGGAGCAGCGCCAGCCAGGCTGCAATATCTGACCCTGCGTGGGACCAAAAGTCCCCCGGCTTTGTACCAGTGCGGCTGGTGATGGGCAGGGGGCTGCAGGGAGAAAAGTAAGAGTGTTTTTGGGAACTCACGTTCGGAGAGCCTCTCGGATCCACCTATGCCGTCGCCATCTTCAGGAGTTCCCTCTGTATTTTATTTTAAAGGCCTTTTTTGTAGTGAAAGCAAAATTGACTTTAGCATAAGTTTATTTGAAATAAATAAAATGTGTAAATTATGGACTCTAGCATTAGACATCATCTGGTGGCATTTGCAAATAATGCATTCACATTGCCTTGCAACTACAGAAATACTACAGAAAAATAAGCTATGTTTCATTTGATTCTGGGAATCTCAAAGAGATGCTTAGACTAAAATGAACTGACTGAGAGACTTGGCATACCTAAGACTGAAACTAAAAAATAGATCTAGGGATTGGTATTCTATAAGCAGAAGCAGTCAAACTACTTCTTGGATCAACTGTGACTAATAGGGGAAGAAAATCCTGCCTTTTTTTATTCTTGACTTCCCACTGACTGGCACAGTGTTCAGCAAGTTTATTAAATGAAAAAAACAATATGACAAAGATTAAAGAACAGAGATAAGAAGAAAGATATGAGAAGGAAAATATTTTAAAGAAACTCTATAAACTAGCCCATTTTGTGTTTTTACTTTGTTCATTTTCCCCTCTGGTTGGCAATTCAAGTTTCTGCTGAAAAATCACATCCCTATGTCAACAACTAAGTTAAAAGGTGTTAACCTGGGCTAGATGAAAAGGAACAATATGTTTCTACAGGACATTTGTGAAGGACAAGTCTGCCTTGATCCCGAAGACTAAGAAATAGGAGTAAGGCAAATAAGACCTAAATGTTTTGAGGGTTTGTGGAAGACAGCTAAGTGCACAATTCAGTAGTTCCTTCCTGCCTAGGAGGATCATCACGATACCAGTCCCCAGATGGAAGCTTAGCTAATTCCTCCACTGTCAGTTGTCTACCTGTGATGCTGGCATCCATTCCTAGCAAAAATAGGCAGAAATTGGGAAATGTCTCCCCCTAAAACCATAACCTTCATGCCTTGACCTTCCTCTAGTGTCACCTCTTCAGGTCTCCTCCATTCTTCCAGCAGGGAAAGTCACTGGTCACACTGGTCACTGGTCCCTTGCAATGATCCAAATGTAATTACAGACAACTCCATGGTAGCCCCATGATTCTACCAGGTGGGGGTAGGTTTGGAGGGAGAATGATGTCACAAAGAAGACAGTTGAAAGATATGAGATGGCCAATAAGGAGGTCGGATTCCTAAGAAGATAACAGCATTGTTTGGAGGGAGTTGGTAGGAAAACTATAGCAGCACACATGTGGCTGAGCTCTGGGGAGTTAAAATCCTGTTGGACTGAAATGTTGCATTTAGTGCAAGACCTACATAGCTTGGGGAAGTTCTAATTATTTTCCTTGGTGGTAAGATTTCTGGGATGCTTAGATCAAATTGTCTAGGTACTTCTCTAGTGCCAGTGCATAGGTAGTGTGTGATACAACTTGCCAGGAGCCCACAAGATAAACTTAAGTCAAATGCATATTATAGTTTTGCCTGTTGTGGTCCCCAACCTCTAGAATTATTTTCTTTCCACAGTTTCAGTCACTTAACTTTATAGTCTCATCATCATCTTGGACTCTTAAATACATCTTCAGTGTAGGAAGAAGAACCTAATGAGATACAGTCCAATGTTCTGTAACTTAGCATGAAGTTTCACCATTACCAAAGCCTGCTTTTTTATAGTAAGCATGTTGTTTTGTCTCAGAGACCCATCAGAATGACCAGGACTTGTCTTATTGTAACATGTTTAGACCTTCTACCCCTGAGACCATTCCTTACCCTTTCTGTCATCTTTTTTGTTTGTGTTTTATTAATGACTGGAGTTCTTTAAACCTTTGCTTAGTACATGTGACCCTGCCACATATTGGTAGATTTGTTAGTATTAACAACCAAGGTGTTTGGTGTTCCAAATACTTCTTACTTTTTAAATTTTCACTCCAGGGTACTACATACTTGTGAAGGCATTCTACTTTTTGCTGGATTCATTCTCATCCAAAGGCCTATTCTTTGTCAGTTCTTGTACTATGTAGAAACCCTTTTATGCCTAGGTCTACATTTTCTTATATCAACTATAATTGAGTTGTTCTTACCCCATATTTCTGCTTTCAGCAAATGAAATGTGTAATACATATAGCTTTTGTGACTTCTAATAAATTTTGCCAAATTTGGTATCTTCTGTGTCTATAGGCATGTGTACCACTTGTACTTTTTGGCCACTATACATCTATTGGATGTTTCCCCCCAATTCTAAAGAATATTTTATAATTTTCATTCAATTTGAATGTGCCTAATTGTATATTTGTAAATTATGCTATGCTAACTTGTCTTTTCAAAATTAGAAATGAAATAATATTGAAAGATGTTTAAATATGTGGAAAATTTCAGAGTTATAAATGCTTGTGAATTTTAAGTTGGTTAGAATATAACTGTTTCAAAAATGGTAATAAAGTCTGTTTTCTTTTAACCCATTTGTTCATTTATTGTGTGGAGAGGGCTCTTCTGCGTGGTGAATCTGACCAATATGCCCACTGTCAGCACCTGCGATTTTGGAAGCAAAAACTCGATCTCTCAACCAACTCCAACAAAGCCATTAAAAACAATTGTCAGAGAGAAGAGAACTTATTTAGCAAATGGTGCTAGGAAAACTGACTGACCACACGAAGAAGAATGAAACTGGATACCTACCTATCACCAAAATAAAAATCAACTCTAAATGCATCAAAGGCCTAATTGTAAAACCTCAAATTATAAGAATCTTAGAAGAAAACATGGGAAACACAATTATGCACATTGGAGTAGGCCACCAATTTTATCAAGTCCCCAAAAGCGAATGCCTTAAAACCTATGATAGACAAGTGGGACCTCAGCAAACTGAAAATCTTTTATACAACAAAGTAAACCATCAAGAGGCGGAGACAACCCACAGAATGGAAAAAAAACCTGGTAATTATGTATCTGACAAGTGCCTAACATCAGGATTTACAGGGAATTCAAACAAGCTGAAAGGAAATAAAACAGCCCTATTAAAAAGTAGGAAAAGGACATGAATAGACACTTCTTAAAAGAAGACATACAAGCAGCCAATAGATTCAATAAAAAATGTTCAGCCCACACTAGTCATCAGAGAAATTCAAATCAAAACCACGTTGACAGACCAGTAAAGATGGCTATCTACAATAAATAAAACAACAGATGATAGCATGGAAGTGGATAAAAGTCTGCTGATTCGAATGCTAAACTCTTCTGGGACTACACTCACAGACACATGCAGAATAATGGTTTTAGCTGCTATCTGGGCATCCCTTAAAATATATAAAATTAACATCACAAAATTGTAAATATTAAATTAGATTCAAAGTGAATATTTATTTAAATAGAATAAGAAATCACTGACTACACATCTGAAAGCCCAATACCCATAAGTCACAAAATCTAGGAAAAAAGTGTTTTTACCAATTAAAAATTAGCCAGTGCATCCTAAAATGTTTTGTTTCTACATTTTAGGCGCTGCACTATCTTCAATCACCTCTTCACATGTCAAGGATGTATTTCAAATTTTCAAAGAGTTAATAGAAAGATAATTCAGACACTTCTCTAATATAGTTTATTTATATTTGCTTTCTATCAGAGTTCAGAAAAGTTCTGTAGACTAACTTCTGGCTCCATTTTCCTATACTAA
>NW_007127542.1:0-930 GCF_000164805.1 Carlito syrichta
GAAACATATGTTGACTCATTTTTGCCAAATCTTGCTCATTAATAATGCATGAAATGTCTATCATTTTGTGCTTATCCTCATCTTAGCAGAAACTCTAGAATCCTCTTTCTTTGTTATATCTATGCATAGCTGCCCCTTCATGGAAACAGGGCTTATAACTCTGTCCTGCTCCATTACCAGAATACTCGTGTCTACTGCTTACTTAGACCATGACTTACAAGTACATCTCAAAATAAATAGAACAGATTACTGAAATATTTTAGCCTTATATAATGAGTACATAAGTTTGTTTCAACTGATTGAATAGTGTAAAGGCTTTTCATTAGTGTCAAAATTACCCTTTGGCTCAGTTCCTAACGTTTGTCTATAATGTACTTAAAAATTTTAAGTAACTCTGAAGCATTATGTAGCTCTTTTTTAAAATGATGAAGTAATTTCTCCAAGAATGGTATCTCCTCCTTGCCTTGTAAAGCTTTCCCCCCCTTTTCTTTCATCCAGCTGGTGCTGCTGGAGCCTGATATACCTTGTCAGATAAGCATTGTTCTGAAGGTCCTGACTTGGAAGGAGGAAACAAAGGCTGATTCATAGCCAGATTGTCCACGGTTCCATCTCCACTGAGTTCCTCCCCAACTTTCCCTTTAGTTATCCCAAACCATGGTTATGCTCAGTGATATGTAGAGTTACCTAAGAGGGGAGAAATATGACCTCTTTAAGATTTTTATAACCTTTCCACTCTTATTTTAATATAACTGATTTTAGGCCAAAATATATTTAATCAAAGAAGTTGAAAGCCCTATATAGTTTTTGTTTGTTTATAAGTTGAAGGTTTATGCAACCCTGCATTGAGCACTCCTGATGACACCATTTTTTCAACAGCACGTGCTCACTTTGTGTCTGTGTCACATTTTGGTAACTCTGCACAACATTTCA
>NW_007127543.1:0-909 GCF_000164805.1 Carlito syrichta
TACTTAGACCATGACTTACAAGTACATCTCAAAATAAATAGAACCGATTACTGAAATATTTTAGCCTTATATAATGAGTACATAAGTTTGTTTCAACTGATTGAATAGTGTAAAGGCTTTTCATTAGTGTCAAAATTACCCTTTGGCTCAGTTCCTAACGTTTGTCTATAATGTACTTAAAAATTTTAAGTAACTCTGAAGCATTATGTAGCTCTTTTTTAAAATGATGAAGTAATTTCTCCGAGAATGGTATCTCCTCCTTGCCTTGTAAAGCTTTCCCCCCCTTTTCTTTCATCCAGCTGGTGCTGCTGGAGCCTGATATACCTTGTCAAATAAGCATTGTTCTGAAGGTCCTGACTTGGAAGGAGGAAACAAAGGCTGATTCATAGCCAAGATTGTCCACGGTTCCATCTCCACTGAGTTCCTCCCCAACTTTCCCTTTAGTTATCCCAAACCATGGTTATGCTCAGTGATATGTAGAGTTACCTAAGAGGGGAGAAATATGACCTCTTTAAGATTTTTATAACCTTTCCACTCTTATTTTAATATAACTGATTTTAGGCCAAAATATATTTAATCAAAGAAGTTGAAAGCCCTATATAGTTTTTGTTTGTTTATAAGTTGAAGGTTTATGCAACCCTGCATTGAGCACTCCTGATGACACCATTTTTTCAACAGCACGTGCTCACTTTGTGTCTGTGTCACATTTTGGTAACTCTCACAACATTTCAACCTTTTTCAGTATTATTATTTCTGTTTTATTTAACTTTTTTTATTTTAAAGATTTGGGGTACAATTCATGGTTAGGTACACAAATATTCATTATGCATGTACCCTTGTTGAGGAGATGCATCCCTCCCACCCCTGGCAATTTCCCACTACTGTCAATCTTTTTCTTGTAGTATACGA
>NW_007127544.1:0-4127 GCF_000164805.1 Carlito syrichta
CATCCAGCTGGGGCTGCTGGAGCCTGATATACCTTGTCAAATAAGCATTGTTCTGAAGGTCCTGACTTGGAAGGAGGAAACAAAGGCTGATTCATAGCCAGATTGTCCACGGTTCCATCTCCACCGAGTTCCTCCCCAACTTTCCCTTTAGTTATCCCAAACCATGGTTATGCTCAGTGATATGTAGAGTTACCTAAGAGGGGAGAAATATGACCTCTTTAAGATTTTTATAACCTTTCCACTCTTATTTTAATATAACTGATTTTAGGCCAAAATATATTTAATCAAAGAAGTTGAAAGCCCTATATAGTTTTTGTTTGTTTACAAGTTGAAGGTTTATGCAACCCTGCATTGAGCACTCCTGATGACACCATTTTTTCAACAGCACGTGCTCACTTTGTGTCTGTGTCACATTTTGGTAACTCTCACAACATTTCAACCTTTTTCAGTATTATTATTTCTGTTTTATTTAACTTTTTTTATTTTAAAGATTTGGGGTACAATTCAGGGTTAGGTACACAAATATTCATTATGCATGTACCCTTGTTGAGGAGATGTATCCCTCCCACCCCTGGCAATTTCCCACTACTGTCAATCCTTTTCTTGTAGTATTACGATAATTGTTCAAGGTTCGCTTATAAGTAAGAACATGTAATACTCAGTTCTTTGTTTCTGTGAAAGATCACTCAGTATTATAGACTCTAAGTCCATCAAGGGTACTGTTCATGATTTTGTTATTCTTTATGGCTGTGTAATGTTCCATCGTATATATGTACCACATCTTTTTAATCCAGTCCTCTGACGGGCAGTATGGTTAGTTTCATGTTATTGCTATTGTGAACAATGCTGCAATAAACATATGTGTGCAGGTATCTTTTTATATAGCTATATGAGTTCTTCCAGATATATTCCCAGTAGGGGGATTGTGGGGTCGTATGGAAGGTAGATTTTTAAATCTTTTAGTAATCGCCAGACTGTTTTCCATAGAGGCTGTACTAGTTTGTACTCCCACCAACAGTGTAGAAGTGTACCCTTTTTGCCACATCCTCACCAGCATCTGTTGTTTTTTGTCATTGATGATGGCCATCCTGACTGGAGTTAGGTGGTATCTCAGTGTGACTTTAGTTTGCATTTCTTTGGTGACTAGTGAGGCTGAGCATTTTTTCATGTATCTGTTGGCTGCTTGTATGTCTTCTTTTGAGAAGGGTCTATTCATATCTTTCATCCACTTTGTAATGGGGCTGTTTGTTTTTTTCTTTTCAGCACATTTCTGCTCCTTTTAGATCCTAGATAATAGGCCTTTGTCAGCCATACAGATGGTATTTTTTCCCAGTCTGTGGGCTGTCTCCCTGCTCTCTTGATGGTTTCTTTGGTTTTGCAGAAACTTGTCAGTTTGATGAGGTCCCACTTGTTTACCTTATCGCTTATTTTTTGACCAGGAATTGGTTGCCAGTTCCAATTTCCATAAGGGTGTCGCCTGCACTTTCTAAGGTTCTTATAGTTGGAGGTTTTACATTTAGGTATTTGATCCATTTAGAACTGATTTTTGTGTATGGGGTTAGGTAGGGGCCTTGTTTTAATCTACATGTGGTCAGCCAGTTTTCCCAGCACCATTTACTGAATAGGTCCTCCTCTCCCCAGTCATTGGTGGTAGAGGATTTGTCAAAGATGAGTTGGTTGAGAAATTGAGGTTTTGCTTCTGGAATCTCTGTTCCATTGGTCTATATGCCTATTCTTGTACCAATACCAGACTGTTTTGATAATTGTAGCTGTGTAATAAAGTTTAAAGTCTGGGAGTGTGATACCTCCTGCTTTTTTTCCCCTGAAGATTGTTTTAGTGATTCGTGATTGTTTATGTTTCCATATGAATTCCTGTATTGTCATTTTCAGGTCTGAGAAGAATGCTGCTGGTAATTTAATGGGTATTGCATTAAATCTATAAATTACCTTGGGTAGGATGGACATCTTAACAAGGTTGATTCTTCCAATCCATGAACAAGGAATATTTTTCCATTTGTTTGTGTCTCTTTGGATTTATTTGAGCAGTGTTTTTGCAAACGTCTTTCACATCTCTGGTTAGAAAGATGCCAAAGTATTTGATTCTTTTTCTGGCTGTTGGGAATGGGTTGTGCTTTTTATTTGGGCTTCTGTTTGTTTATTGTTGGCGTATGGAAATGTGACTGTCTTTCACACATTCACTTTACACTGTGAGACTTTGGCGAAGTCCTTTATCGGTGCAAGAAGTTTTTGACAGATTCTCTGAGTTTCGAGGTATGGCATCATGTCATCTGCATAGAAGGATAGCTGACTTCCTCTTTTCCTTTTTGGATACCCCTGATTGCCTTTCCTTCTCTGATTGCTCTAGTGAGGACTTTTAAACTATGTTGAAAAGGAAGGGTGAGAGTAGACATCCTTGTCTTGTTCCAATTTTCAGGAGAAATGGGTTCCAATTTCTGTCTGTTTAGCAATATACTGGCTGTGGGTTTCTCATAGATGGCTCTTACTATTTTGAGATATGCTTCAGCTATGCCTAGATGTTTGAGGTTTTTTTAATCAAGAAGGGGTACTGGATTTTATCAAAAGCTTTTTCCCTGTCTAGTGATATAATCATGTGGGTTTTGTCTTTACATTTATTGATGTATTTAATTACATTTATGGTCTTATGAATGTTGAACCAGTCCTGCAACACAGGGATGAAACCTCCTTGACCGTGGTTGATGATTTTTGAGACAGGTTGTTGAATCTTATGTGCTAGGATCTTGTTAAGAATTTTAGCATCAATGTTCATCAAGGATATATTGGCCTGTAGTTCTCTTTCTTTGTTGGATCTTTACCTGGCTTGGGTATCAATGTGATGCTAGCTTCATAAAACGATTTGGGCAGAGTTCCATCTTCCTCGATTGCCTGGAATACTTTCAATAGGATTGATATCAGTTCCTCCTTGTATGTTTTGTAGAATTCTGCTGGAAAGCTATCTGGTCCAGGGATTTTCTTTGTAGGTAGTTTTCTTATGACATAGTCAATTTCCTGGATTGTTATTGATATATTTAGGGCCTCAATTTCTTCTTGTTTAAACCTGGGGAGGTTGTGTGATTCAGAAAGCCAGTCCTCCATTTCCTTTAGGTTTTCAAGTTTGTTTATATATAAGTGTACATAGTAGTCTGTGATAATCTGTTGTATTCCTTCAGGGTCAGTTGTGACTTGACCTTTTGCATTCTGATTGTGTTTATTTGGGCTTTTTCTTGGTCAGTCCAGCTAGGGGACCATCAAATCTGTTTATCCTTTCAAAGAACCAGCTTTTTGTTTCATTGATTTTTTTTTTTTTGTATTATCTTTTTGTCTTCTATGTCCTGATTTTGGGCTTTTATTTTAGTGATCTGCATTCTGCTGAAGTTAGGGTTTGGTGGTCTTGCTTTTCCAGCTCCCTTGGGTGATTTGTTAGGCTGTTAACTTGTGATCTTTCCATTTTCTTCATGTGTGTTCACAGAGATATGAATTCCCCTTTTAGTACTGCTTTCATGTTATCTCAGAGGTTTCGGTAAGAAGTTTCTTCATTTTCACTTGTTTCCAGATATCTTTTAATCTCTGTTTTGATTTCCATGTTGGCCCAGGAGTTGCCTAGCCTCATGCTCCTTAGTGTCCATGTCTTTGTGCATTTGGGGGAAATTTTGTTGTTGTTATTTATTTTTATTCCATTGTGGTCTGAGAAGGTGTATGGCAGGATTTCAGTCCTGTGAAATATGTTTATGCTTGATTTATTGTTGAGGATGTGGTTGATCTTAGAGTACGTTCCATGTGGTAATGAGTAGAATGTATATTCTGTGGTTTTTGGTTGGAGTGTTCTGTATGTATCAATTAAGTCCATATGATCAAGCATCACATTGAGATTCAGGATCTCCTTGTTGATTTTTTGTCTTGATGATTTGTCTAGGGTTGTGAGAGTCGTATTTAAGTCCCCAACTATGATAGTGTTAGAGTCAATATCTTTTTTAAGTTTACCTAGAAGACACTTTATGAAAGTTGTGCTCCTATGTTGGGTACATATATGTTTAGGATGGATATTTCTTTTGATGGGTTGAACATTTTATCATTATGTAGTGACCTTTGTAATATTTTAAAATTTTTGA
>NW_007127545.1:0-589 GCF_000164805.1 Carlito syrichta
CAGAGTTCCATCTTCCTCGATTGTCTGGAATACTTTCAATAGGATTGATATCAGTTCCTCCTTGTATGTTTTGTAGAATTCTACTGGAAAGCCATCTGGTCCAGGGATTTTCTTTGGAGGTAGTTTTCTTATGACATAGTCATTTCCTGGATTGTTATTGATATATTTAGAGCCTCAATTTCTTGTTTAAATCTGGGGAGGTTGTGTGATTCAGAAAGCCAGTCCTCCATTTCCTTTAGGTTTTCAAGTTTGTTTCTATAAAAGTGTACATAGTAGTCTGTGATAATCTTTTGTATTCCTTTGGTGTCAGTTGTGACTTGATCTTTTGAATTTCTGATTGTGTTTATTTGGGCTTTTTTTGGTCAGTCTAGCTAGGGGATCATCAAATCTGTTTATCCTTTCAAAGAACCAGCTTTTTGTTTCATTGATTTTTTTTTTTTTTATTATCTTTTTGTTTTCTATGTCCTGATTTTGGGCTTTTATTTTAGTGATCTGCATTCTGCTAAAATTAGGGTTTTGGTGGTCTTGCTTTTCCAGCTCCCTTAGGTGATTTATTAGGCTGTTAACTTGTGATCTTTCCATTTTCTTC
>NW_007127546.1:0-828 GCF_000164805.1 Carlito syrichta
GATCTAGATAGAGGTTCAAACCAATCATAATGTTCCCTTAAGCCAAAGTTTAATTCAGAACCAGACCCTCTCTTCAGTCCTCTGAGAGAAGTGAGGAAGCTGCAGAAGAAAAGTCTGGAGCCGGGAGATATTGGGTCATGAGATTTAAGGAATGAAGCCATCTCCATAATATAAAAGTGCAAGGTGAAACAGCAAATGCTGATGAAGAAGCTGCAGCAAGTTGTCCAAAAGATCTGGTAAGACCAGTGATGAAGGTGGGTGCATTGAACAAGAGATTTTAATGTAGATGAAACAGACTTCTGTTGGAAAAAGATGTCATCTAGGACTTTTATAGCTAGGAGTTAATGCCTGACTTCAAAGCTTTAAGATGATGCTGGGTGGCATGGGGTTTAGCTGATCCATGAGTTCTTGACTTCACCACAGAAAGAAATTTCAAAGTGAGTCCAATTATAGTTTTAAACAGAATTTATTGGAAAGAAAATACATGCTTAATAGAGACCATGGGGGCTTTAAGAGAAAGGACACGAACTTGCCTTTGACAAGAAGTTTTATATAATTTCACAAAGATAATTAAGCAAACCATGAAATAAGAGGGGAGGGCTGCAGGTATCCAGTCATGAGTTTTGATTACCATCTCTCAACTTTCAAAGTCACAAGGACCTTCTAAATAATGAAAGTTATTCCCTAACTAGATTTAGACTTTTCTTAGAACATTATGTCTGTGTTTTGAGTAATTCATTATTGTTTCTGTGATTTAATGCACTGGTAATTCTACATTCCAACACATGGGGTGATCATGTCTGGTATTCCTGGTCAGCTGGGTGGAGG
>NW_007127547.1:0-720 GCF_000164805.1 Carlito syrichta
GAGCTCTGATGGTAATAAACAAGGAGATTAATTTTTGGGAGCCAGCCTTGGAGGCCCACTGATTGACAGGGTCCTGGTGGGCCAAAGACCCCAGGCCACAGGCCGAGCCTGGGAAGCTGAGGCCCTCCTGTCTTCCACCTTTGCTGTTTGGTACCGCTGAAGAATTCTGTGCAGTCGTGGAAGAAGAAAATGGCATGTTTTATGCGAAATACTCACAGCTAACCAGAGAATGTCATGGTTCATTTTTCCATTTCCTACTATGCCGTTTAGCCTTTTCTAACATATGCAAGGGTTAAACTCTGAAGCATATCAAAAATGCTTTCTTTCACTTGGTTATAAGTTACTAGATATTGCTTGAGTAAAAAATTATATAAGTATATTCACTCCTATTTGATTTAGAATTATGTAGTTTAGTGTTTAGACATAAGGTTTTTTAGAAGCACAAGTTTATAGTAAGTTCATTATGAATTCATTATAAGTTCTAACACTTATCTAGGAGTTATGTAGGTGATTTATAACACTGTCTTCACAGAGTTAGAATAACACTTAATCGTTAAGGTTTTTACTTAATTCTATAGTTAAATTTTAAGTAAACATTTACAGAGTGGGTTTGCACTGAATTCATAATATACTAATTAGAAACTTTTATGATAATTAACTAAACATAGAGAGCAACCTTGGGGGCCTGGGAAATGTTAGTAAAAGCTTCTTTTGGGTTTT
>NW_007127548.1:0-899 GCF_000164805.1 Carlito syrichta
TATTAGGCTCTGGTTATGTTTAACAAGCTTTTTACTTGAGTCATTAAGTTTTAATGCTATAATTTAGTGTTTATAGTTACTTGAAGATTGTTTTAAGTTCATAAGTTTAAGTTCACACAATGATAAAACTGGTGCCTCAAAGATAATAATAATTGCTCAAGTGCCTATCTTAAGACAAAGATGTTTTCCAGGAGGTTGCCAAGCATAAGGGAAAACAGTCAAATCACCATTATCCTAAACTTAAAAGTTCATTAGCAATTATGCAATCATAATAATTTTAGTTGTGTTAGTTTTATTTCATTATGTTTAGTTCACTTTATATGTTTATTCAGAGTAAAGATTAGTGTATATATTTTCGCAATAAGTCACTATCATAGTTATTCTTTAAATGCTAGCCACTGTTGTTTGGTCAAGTTAATGGACTTCATATTCCTACTATCACTAGGTACAATCTATAGTTTTGTTTTAATGATTTTAAGGCTTTTTAATTAGACAAGTGATGTGGAACCAAAATCGAAGTAAACCTTGTATGCATTATATTTAGTTTAAACTCCTTTTAAACTTATCTCAAGACTCATTAACTGAAAGTAGATAGTGTTCTTGGCTTGTTCGTTTCTTCTAAGACCGCTAGATGGTGGTAACTTTTAAAGCATAGGTATGTGAAGGAATTTTCTTTGTCTTGCCCCTTTATGAATAGTATAAAAACTTTCTGTTAACTAATAAAGAATGTCATCTGTTCAGGAAGCAGGTGTCCGAGTATAATGTTTTCATCTTGCGCCTATCCGTCTCTCCTTCAGGAACCCGTATGACCCTTGTGGGGCTGGACCTCTTCAATTAATGTTGTGTTCATGCTTGCTAACACAACATCCATTCTACAACTCATAGATCAAGGAGTAAGT
>NW_007127549.1:0-715 GCF_000164805.1 Carlito syrichta
AGGCTAAAATATCAGCATTCACAGGTGTTTGGGAGAAGTTGATTCCAGCCCTCATTGGTAATTTTGAGGCCTTCAAGACCTCAATGGAACAAAAAGTTGCAGATGGAGTAGAATTAGGTATAGCAGTAAATTAGAAGTGAATATTGAAGATGTGACTGTGTCACTGCAATCTCATGTAAAACATTAAAAGATAAAATATTTTCCTGGAAACGGTGGCTCACACCTGTAATCTCAGCACTTTGGGAGGTGGAGGTGAGAGGATTGTCTGAGTCCAAGGGGTTTGAGACAAGTCTGGGCAATTTGGCGTGATCTTGTCTCTACAATAAATCAAGAAAAATTAACTGGGCATGGTGGCACATGCCTGTAGTTCCAGATGAGGCAGAGGGATCACCTAAGTCCAGCATGCTGAGGCTGGAGTGGCTGTGAGTATGACATTGCACCCCAGCCTGGGCATCAGAGTGAGACTATGACACAAACAAACAAACAAACAAAATAAATATAAAAGAGGTCAGGTGCAGTGGCTCAGCTCTGAAATCCCAAAACTTTGGTGGCCAAGTTGAGAGCATTGCTTGGGCCCAGGGCTTCAAGACCAGCCAATTGGTTGAGACCTCATCTCTACAATAAATTTTTAAAAATTAGCCAGGTGTGATGGCATGCACCTGCAGTTCCAGCAACTTGGAAGGCTGAGGTGGAAAGGTCAGCTGAGTCCAGCACG
>NW_007127550.1:0-842 GCF_000164805.1 Carlito syrichta
TTTTTGACATCCTATTCTGTAACTTCCTATTGATTAACATTACCTTTAGCATTTTAAGTAATTGACTTACCATTTCATCATTGATTATGTCAGGTTGTTTTGAACTCTTAACTTTTATAGGAACAGCCAAAATGTCATCCAACTAACTTTTTAACCTATCAATCTAATGTAAACTGGTCTTTGAAAAATCATCTAATCAATCAGGTTGCTCCTAACTGCAAGTAACATAAAATCTCATTGTTTGTAATCTCACATTAAAGGAAGTTCAGTGGTAGGGCAGTTTCCAGAGTTGATGATAAATTTTTGAGGTGATGAATATGCAAAGTACCCTGATTTGATCATTATACACTGTATAGGTATTTCAAAACATAACTATGACTCAATGCTTCCTCGCTGCATCCTCAAAATGCTGGGTTCAGGCTATCCTGCCTCAGCCTCCCAAGTAGCTGGGACTACAGATGAGTACTCCCACACATAGTTGATTATATGCTAAAGGGCTTGGTTTTCTCCAGTTTCTACTTTGTCATACTTTGTATTATCTTTTCTCTGGGGAGGAATGGAAAGAGGGGGAAAAGATGCCTACAATACTCCAACCATTTAGAATCATTGGGAAGTCTTTTTGAGTCACAGATTACTGCGTTTAATACAAAGAATTTCTGATCCAGTAAGTCACAATGAGATGTAAAAATCTGCATTTCTAACAAGTTCCCAGGGGATGCTGTTGCTGCTGGTAGTGGATCCCAATTTAAGAAAAGGGAATTTATATTGATGAGCCTAGAAGGAAATTGACTATTTTCCTTTTTAGTTGACATGTAATATTGTATATATTTATGGGATAGTTA
>NW_007127551.1:0-870 GCF_000164805.1 Carlito syrichta
AAAGTGGATTTCTTGAGCCTGTGGGCTCAAGACCAGCCCAGGCAACTTGGTGAGACCTGTCTCTACAACAAATCAAAAATTCACCGGGCATGGTGGTCCATGCCTGTAGTTCCAGCTACTTGGAAGATTGAGACAGAAGGATCACTGGAGCCCAGCAGGCTGACACTGGGGTGGCCCTGAGTGTGCCACTGCACTCCAGCCTGGGCAATGGAGTGAGACTCTGACTCAAAACCCCCCCAAAATTTTTGCATGTCCATTCCTGGGGTTTTCTTTGTTGAGAAACTTTAATTACTGATTCAGTCTTGTTACTTATTATTGGTTTGTTCAGGTTTTCTATTTCTTCTGGTTTAATCTTTGTAGGTTATATGTGTACAGTAGTTTATACATTTCTTCAAGGTTTTCTAATTTGTTGGCAAATGCCTGTTCTTGATAGTCTCCAATAATCCTTTGTACTTCTGTGGTATCAGTTGTAATGTCTCCTTTTTTGTTTCCTATTTTATTCATTCAGGTCTTCTTCTCAATTTTGTTTATCTTATCAATAAACCAACATCCATTTCAGTCATCTTTTGTCCTATTTTTAGTGTCAAGTTTATTTTCTACTTGGATTTTTATTCTTTCTTTCTTTGTATAAAATTTGAGTTGGGTTTGTTCTTGATTTTTTAGTTCTTGTATATTCAATTTAAAGCAATAAATGCTTTAGATTTCCCTGCTTTGCTGTATCTCATGAATTTCAATATATGGAGTTTCTATTTTTATTTGTTTTAAGAAATGTGTTAACTTCCTTCTTAATTTCTTCATAGACCCATTGGTTGTTCATTTCCATGTATTTGTACTGCTTTCAAAATTACTCATTATTGATTTCTCATTTTA
>NW_007127552.1:0-803 GCF_000164805.1 Carlito syrichta
TCATTGAGTACATAGATATTTATAATTGTTATATCCTCCAGCTAAATCAATCCCATTATCATTATGCTGCTTGCTTTGTCTTTATGTTTTCTGACTTACATCTACTTTACCTGATATTAGTGTAAGTACTCCTGCATGCTTCTTGATTCCATTTGTGTGAAATAATTTTTCCATTCCTTCACTTTCAGTGCATATCTTTATGGGTAAATTGAGTTTCTGTAGGCAGCATAGAGTTGGGCCTTGTTTTTCCTTATCCATTCAGGTTGTCTATATCTTTTAGTTGGGGAATGTAAATCATTTATACTCAAGGTTGTTACTGATAGGTGAGTACTTACTTTTGTTTTTTAAAAATGTTTTTGTATATTTTTTGTTTTTTTAATGTTCTTTGCAATTTGATGGTTTTGTGTAGTGATAATGTTTGCTCCTTTTCTCTTTCTCTTTTGTTTATCTGTTCTACCAATGAGTTGTACCATTTTGTGTGATTTTATGAGGGTAGATATCATCCTTTAGCTTTCAGATGTGGAACTCCTTTAAGCATGTATTGTAAAGCTGGTATAATTCTCTTAATTTTTGTTTTTTGGGAAAGATTTTTACAAAGTAATCAAGATAACACTTCATGATCTGAAGGATAACTTTGCTGGATATAGTATTCTTGGCTAGTTTTTTGTTTGATTGTTTTTTGTTTATTTTTTCCGTTGGAATCTCACTCTGTCAGCCAGGCTTGAGTGCAGTGATACAATCACAACTACTGCAGCCTTGACTTGCTGAGCTCAGGCAATCCTTTGGTTTCAGTCTTCCATGTA
>NW_007127553.1:0-11200 GCF_000164805.1 Carlito syrichta
ATAGCTGACATTTTTATAAACCTGGATAGTAAAGAAATATATGGTCCTTTACATTTAAAAACAAAAATTTGGAAAAGATTATTGTTAAATGTCTCCTTAATTAATTAATATATTATTTTAAAGGCTATTTTAATATTGTTTAAAGTGCCAGAAGTTCATAGTTAAGGAACTTCACCTAGCTGCTATAAAAGTAATTATCATTTTTTAAGTTGACTTTTATAGCACAGTTCTTCAAGTATGCCAAAAATATCTTTTCACTCACAAAATTCCTTAGCCTCTTTTACACTTTCTAGCTAACTTTCTAAACGTGAAATATTTGGTGGCACTGAGAAGAAGAAACTAGAGTGTTTATACTCTTTATTTTTAAGTAAATTTATGTCAAAACATGACTCTGTTTCCTCAGGTTCTGAGCCTGTGGTGATATTTGGGATCGTTGTTATACACTATTAATCTGCATTGGGGGGTGAGAGTGGATGGGGTCTAGTTGAGGATAAAAAAGGTAAGGGGAAAAGAACAAAATGAGTGTGAGTCCCATGCCCAAGAGTCAAATCTAGGCTTTATCATTTCCATGGAAAACAGACATATACTATTCCAAATTATATAAACTCCAAGATTTGTTTTGCAATATAAATATACTCCTTGAAAAGATACTATTCTCTCTAGTTTCCAATTTGCATAATTAATCTCTGGCCCCAAAATATTTATAGTTAATACGTAATAAAGGCCTATGAAATAAATGGGTAATTTGAAGAAGGTCATCATAAATATTTGTTGTTGAATAAACACAATCCCACCTTTAACTATGCTAACTTACTTCCCATGATCAAAGCAAATCCTGAGATTCTAATTCCTTAGAAAGCAAAGAAGAGTTAAGTAATTATTAAGATATTTGAAAAATAAACTTACATCTCCACATACCACAAAGGGGTTAACTAGGACATGATCTGAATGGAAATAAATCCTATCATTGCAAGAATGGTCAATTTTGAGCACTGCCTAGATTTTGAGCCCAGGTAACAATTTGAAATGAAAACAGTTGAGGTGGATGCTTTTGTGTATTTGAGAAATGTCAGCTGAGCTGGTGATTTGGATTTTGATAGCATACACATCAATGCCTGCCAAAACTGAAAGCATTATAGATCAGGTCCTTGAATAACATCTTTTTTTTTTTCATTTTGTTATCATGTTGTTGAGAAGAAAAAAAAATCAATTCCAACCTGGGGTCACAGTCTGTGTGGAGGTTGCACATTCTTCCAATGTCTAAATGGGTTTACTCTGGGTATTCTGGTTTCTTCCCATGTACCAAAAATGAGCACATGAGGTTAAATAGGGTATCTAAATTCTTCCAGAATGAGTGAGTGAGGGTGTACATGTGCCCTGTGGACGAATGGCATCCTGTCCAGGGTCGGGCCCCTCCTTGCACACTGAACAGCTGGAATAGGCTCTGGCCACCAACAGCCTTGAGCTAGAATAACTGGATAAATAGTTCTATTACTTGATTGTAGTAATTGTTCTTAAATGTATGAACAGCTCATATTTATTGCAATGTTTAGTAAAGTGGTTGGTGTTTATTTAGAAGTCTAGTGATATTTTGTGACCAAAAATAGGCTGTGGGAACCTAATGCTTGTTTATATCAATTAAAATGTGATAAAATTGGTATTGCTTTAATACATTGTTTTGCTTAAAGGCACAGTTTCCAAGAAGCTATTAATAATGTTAAGTGAGGTCTTATAATTTCCAGGACTATTTTCAGTCATTACTTTACAGATCAAAAAATTTCCCCTGAATTCCTGGACAAGACAGCTAAGAAGCTATTAAAAGCAACAGGTCTTTAAAACCTGAGTAAGTTAAATTGCCACTGGACGGTATTTTTACCAATTTTGAAAAGTTTTGCTGATGAGTTGATTGTCATAAATAACTGAAACTATGGGACAGATTCAAAGTTATGTCTGTAGATTCCTGACTGTGTTTGCATGAGTAGCTCAGGTCTCCTACCTTCATTTAGATACTTTCTCAATTTCACATCAGAAACATTTTCCACTTATTTATCCTACTGCACACAGGGGTCTGAGGGAGATTTTGGAAAGGTTGCATTTCCTTATACCTCCAAAATGGCACACTTTGCACTTGTTTTTTATTCCAACACTTCCTGGAAGTCAGATATTTTTTGCAAAGCTTGCATGTTTGCCTGAATTGTCCCATTTCTCTCCACATCCCTCGAAGAAATCATCTCTTTCTACTGTGCTTCCTATTGTGATAATAATGAGAGAAAAGGAACAAAATGTCATTATGGTAATAAGTCGGAGAATGAGATACACAGCACAGAAATAACCCCCAAGACATTATAAATATCCTGAAGGTTAGCCCTGGGCAATCATGCAAACAGACTACTATTACCATTGAATATACTAAAAAAAATCAAAGAGATGGTCTGTGAGATAGATGGTGAGAATGGGGACACCACAATTTGGAAATATGGTTAGTGACATAGATGATACAGAAGGGGAAATACTAATTGACAGGGAAGAGGTTTTGCAACGCAAGCAAATTGTTCAACATTTAGTTTATAAAATGCATTTCTACAATGAAAGGCCAGGTGGAAAATTGGATTCGAGGCACCACTGCACTAAGTAGGAGCCATAAGACCAATCCACTTAAGATCCATGCCACTACTTCTGGAAATCCTGCCCAATGCATCAGTGGGGCAACTATGCACCTGCACACTATCCAGGCTCTCAAGAATCAGAATACCAGGCATCTCTGTCCAGCAAAGCTGATCCATAGCCTCCATAAACAACAAAACAACTGGAACTTGTAGACACCACTGATGCTGATTACAGCTGAATAAATCATATAGAGGCTATACTACTGTGCCCACCCTGAATCAAAGCCAAGCCACCCTGCTTAATCAATATATGGATATAGCTAAAGAAAAAAACTATTTTTCTATTAAAGATACTCCATAAAATTGGAAGAAATAAGTGTTTCATTAAATACACAGATATCAACAGAGAATGTTAAGAAATATAAACAAGGAAAAATGACACTAACAAAAAAAAAAAAGTAATTATCCAGTAACAGATCCCCAAGAAAGGAAATGTATGAAATGCCTGAAAAAGAATTCAAAATAACAATCTTAAGAAAACTCAGTGAGTTGGAAGAGGAAAGATACACAATACAAAGAAACCAATTAAATGCTTCATGATCTGAATAAAAAGTTCAACAGAGGTAGATATCATGCAAAAGAATCAAATAGAAATCTTAAAACTGAACAATTCAATGAGTAAAATAAACAATGCTTAAGTAGTTTCAAATAGCTAGAAGAAGGATATTGAGCATTCCCAACACAAAGAAATTGTAGATATTTAAGATGATGAATGTGCTAATTACACTGATCTGATTACTATACATTGTATGAATTGAAACATCACTGTACACCCCATGAAAACATACAAGTATTTTTCAATTAAAATATAAAATAAAAAAATTAAACAATTAAGAGCTTCAACAATAAAGAAGATCAGGCAGAAGAAAGGTTTTTTTTTTTTTTAATATTAGGAAGTATCTTTTGAAATAACCAAGTCAGATTTTAAAAAAGAAAGAAAAAGATGTAAGACAGCCAACCTGACATATGGACACCATTAAGCAAAGACATTTTTGCATTTTGAGAATTCCAAAAAAGGAAGAGATGAGTGAATGCATAGAAAACCTATTTGATAAAATGATAGCTGAAACTTCCCAAGTCTTAGGAGAGATACAGGCATCCAGAAACAGGAAGCTTAAAGGTTTTCAAATGGATTCAACCCCAAAAGACCCTCTCCAAGGTACATTATAGTTAAAGTGTCAAAAGCCAAAGAGAGAATTCTAAAAACAACAGAAGAAAAGCATCAAATAGCATATAAAAGATTGTCCATCAGGCTAAGAGCAGATTCCTCAGCAGAAACTTTACAGGTCAGGAGAGACTGAAATAGAATTGTTTAAATTTGCTAGGCCTGGGCTGGGCACAGGAGCTCAAGCCTGTGATCCCAGAACTTCGAGAGGCTGAAGTGAGGGGACTGCCTGAGCCCACGTGTTTGAGAACAGCCTGGGCAACTTGATGAGACCTCATCTCTACAATAAATCAAAAAATTAGCCAGGCATGGTAGCGTGTGCCTGTAGTTCCAAATACTTGAAAGGCTGAGGCAGAACGACTGCCTACACCCAGCAGGTCAATGCTGGGGTGGCCGTGAGCATGCTACTGCACTCCAACCTGGAGTGAGACTCCAACTCAAAATATATATATATATATTGCTAGCCTTGGTGTGGTGGCTTACACCTGTGATCCCAGCACTTTGAGAGGTTGAAGCGAAAGGATTGCCAGAGCCTAGGGGTTTAAGATGAGCCTGGACAACTTGGCAAGACCTCATCTCTATAATAAATAAGATAAATTAGCTGGGGTGCATGCCTGTGGTTAACGCTACATGGAAGACTGAAACCAAAGGATTGCCTGAGCTCAGCAAGTCAAGACTGCAGTAGTTGTGATTGTGTCACTGCACTCAAGCCTGGCTGACAGAGTGAGATTCCAACGGAAAAAAATAAACAAAAAACAAGCAAACAAAAAACTAGCCAAGAATACTATATCCAGCAAAGTTATCCTTCAGATCATGAAGTGTTTTCTTGATTACTTTGTAAAAATCTTTCCCAAAAAACAAAAATTAAGAGAATTATACCAGCTTTACAATACATGCTTAAAGGAGTTCCACATCTGAAAGCTAAAGGATGATATCTACCCTCATAAAATCACACAAAATGGTACAACTCATTGGTAGAACAGATAAGCAAAAGAGAAAGAGAAAAGGAGCAAACATTATCACTACACAAAACCATCAAATTGCAAAGAAAATTAAAAAAACAAAAAATATGCAAAAACATTTTTAAAAAACAAAAGTTAGTACTCACCTATCAGTAACAACCTTGAGTATAAATGATTTACATTCCCCAACTAAAAGATATAGACAACCTGAATGGATAAGGAAAAACAAGGCCCAACTCTATGCTGCCTACAGAAACTCAATTTACCCCTAAAAACATGCACTGAAAGTGAAGGAATGGAAAAATTATTTCACACAAATGGAATCAAGAAGTATACACTAATATCAGGTAAAATAGATGTAAGTCAAAAAACATAAAGACAAAGAAAGCAGCATAATGATAATGGGATTGATTTAGCTGGAGGATATAACAATTATAAATATCTATGTACTCAATACCACAACACCAAGATATCTAAAATAAATATATAAAGCAAATATTAGCACAAAAGAGATAGATAGACCCCATACAATAATAGCTGGGGACTTCAACAGTGCACTTTCAGCATTGGACAGATCATCTAGACAGAAAAACAACAAAGAAACATTGGCCTTAAATTGCACTGTAGACTAAATGGATCCAAGAGACACTTACAGAACATTTTACCCCTGAGCTGCAGAATACACATTCTCTTCATAAGCATGTGAAACATTCTTTAGGTTAGACTACGCTAAATCACAAAATAAGTCTCCACAAATTTCTAAAACTTTAAATTATATCAAGTATCTTCTCAAATAAAATGAGAAATCAATAATGAGGAATTTTGAAAGCAGCACAAATACATGGAAATGAACAACCAATGGGTCTATGAAGAAATTAAGAAGGAAGTTAACACATTTCTTAAAACAAATAAAAATAGAAACTCCATATATTGAAATTCATGAGATACAGCAAAGCAGGGAAATCTAAAGCATTTATGGCTTTAAATTGAATATACAGGAACTAAAAAATCAAGAACAAACCCAACTCAAATTTTATACAAAGAAAGAAAGAATAAAAATCCAAGTAGGAAATAAACTTGAGACTAAAAATAGGACAAAAGATGACTGAAACGGATGTTGGTTTATTGATAAGATAAACAAAATTGAGAAGAAGACCTGAAGGAATAAAATAGGAAACAAAAAAGGAGACATTACAACTGATACCACAGAAGTACAAAGGATTATTGGAGACTATCAAGAACAGGCATTTGCCAACAAATTAGAAAACCTGGAAGAAATGTATAAACTACTGGACACATATAACCTACAAAGATTAAACCAGAAGAAATAGAAAACCTGAACAAACCAATAATAAGTAAAAGATTGAATCAGTAATTAAAGTTTCTCAACAAAGAAAACCCCAGGAATGGACTTGCAAAAATTTGGGGGAGGTTGAGTCAGAGTCTCACTCCATTGCCCAGGCTGGAGTGCAATGGCACACTCAGGGCCACCCCAGTGTCGACCTGCTGGGCTCCAGTGATCCTTCTGTCTCAGTCTTCCAAGTAGCTGGAACTACAGGCATGGGCCACCAAGCCCAGTGAATTTTTGATTTGTTGTAGAGACAGGTCTCACCAAGTTGCCTGGGCTGGTCTTGAGCCCACAGCCTCAAGAAATCCACTCGCCTTGGCCTCCCAAAGTGCTGGGAATACAGGCTGAGCCACCAAGCCCGGCTGACATGCCAATTTTATAAGAATAATACAACAAATACAAATCAATAAATGTGACACACCTCAACAACAGAATAAAGGATAAAAACCACATGATCATCTCAATAGACTAGAAAAAGCATTTGATAAAATTCAACACCCTTTCATGATAAAAAAAATCTCAAATTATGTAAAGAAGGAAGATACTGCAACACAACAAAAGCCATGAAAGACTCAAAACAAACAACATATTAAGTAGGAAATAGTTGAAACATTTCCTCTACAAATTTGACCAAAACAAGGATACCTACTTTCACTATTCTTATTCAACATAGTCTTAGCCATAGCAATTAAGTGAGAGAAAGGGCATCTGAATTGGAGATAGGGAAGTCAAATTGTCGCTCTTTGAAGATGACACGATCGTATGTATGGAAAAACCTAAATAATTCACCAAAAAACTATTTTTTTTTTAGTTCTAGTCTCACTCTGTCACCTAAGCTTGAATGCAAGTGACACAATGCTTCCTCACTGCATCCTCAAAATGCTGGGTTCAGGCTATCCTGCCTCAGCCTCCCAAATAGCTGGGACTACAGATGTGTACTCCCACACCCGGGAGTGCTTTTTTGTGGAGATGAGGTATCCCTATGTTGCCCAGGCTGGTCTCGAACAACCAGGTTAAGGCAAGTATGCCACCACTCCTATCTCAAAAAACTAAAAATATAACTATGATATGATCCAACAACCTCACTACTAGGTATTTTTTTCAAAGAAAAATCAATGTATTAAAGAGGTATCTGGACCCCAATGATTATTGTGACATTATTGACAATAGCCAGGATATGGAATCAACCTAAATGCTCATCAACAGAGGATTGGATAAAGAAAATGTTGTACAAATACACAATAGAATACTATCCAGTCATAGAATGCAATCCTGTTATTCATGACAACATGGATGAGTCTGGAGGACATTATGTTAAGTGAAATAAGCCAGCCACAGAAAAATAAATACCATATACTTTCATTTATATGTGGGAGCAAACAACATTTAACTCATAGAAGTAGAGAGTAGAATGAGAGTTACCAGAGGGTGGGGAGGGGAGGGGGAGAGATTGGTTAAGGGATACAAAATTGCAGCTAGATGGAAGAAATAAGTTGTCCTGTCTCATAGCACTGCAGGATGTCAATATGTAATAATTTATCATATGTTTTCAAAAACTAGATAAATTGTTTTAATGTTTTAAACACAAAGAGATGATAAATTTTTGAGGTGATGAATATGCGAAGTACCCTGATTTGATCATTATACACTGTATAGGTATTTCAAAACATAACTATCCCATAAATATATACAATATTACATGTCAACTGAAAAGGAAAATAGTCAATTTCCTTCCAGGCTCATCAATACAAATTCCCTTTTCTTAGATTGGGATCCACTACCAGCAGCAACAGCATCCCCTGGGAACTTGTTAGAATTGCAGATTTTTACATCTCATTGTGACGTACTGGATCAGAAATTCTTTGTATTAAATGCAGTAATCTGTGACTCAACAAGACTTCCCAATGATTCTGAATGGTTGGAGTATTGTAGGCATCTTTTCCCCCTCTTTCCATTCCTCCCCAGAGAAAAGATAATACAAAGTATGACAAAGTAGCAACTGGAGAAAACCAAGCCCTTTAGCATATAATCAACTATGTGTGGGAGTACTCGTCTGTAGTCCCAGCTACTTGGGAGGCTGAGGCAGTATAGCCTGAACCCAGCATTTTGAGGATGCAGCGAGGAAGCATTGTGTCATAGTTATGTTTTGAAATACCTATACAGTGTATAATGATCAAATCAGGGTACTTTGCATATTCATCACCTCAAAATTTATCATCAACTCTGGAAACTGCCCTACCACTGAACTTCCTTTAATGTGAGATTTACAATGACATTTTATGTTACTTGCAGCTAGGAGCAACCTGATTAAATGATTTTTCCAAGACCAGTTTACATTAGATTGATAGGTTAAAAAGTTAGTTGGTTGACATTTTGGCTGTTCCTATAAAAGTTAAGAGTTCAAAACAACCTGACATAACCAATGATGAAATGGTAAGTCAATTACTTAAAATGCTAAAGGTAATGTTAATCAATAGGAAGTTACAGAATACGATGTCAAAAAACTGGACAAGGGAGTATATTTGTCTTTTAAGCTAACTAATTATTATATTAATAAAGCAAAAAATTGGCTGTTGGCTTCAGAAGTTCTCTTGACAAATTTTCCTTATTACTAATTAGAAATATCTATAAATTCTGTAACCGTATTTTTTCTTGGCTATTATTGAGCTTTTAGAATTATTTATGTCATTGTGTGCTCTGGTACTGGGTGGTCTTGTTTGCTTGTAGCCTTTAAATATTGAGACAGGCTCTTGCTATGTTAACCAGGCTGCCGAAGGGCTGGGATTACAGGTGCAAGGTACAATGCCTAGCTAAGGTATTTTCTTTAACTATTCATTACCTGGTGATGATTCTACTGTAAAATTGCTAAAATGAAATTAAGTAAAGTATGACATAGTTTTTTTTCCCACAACACACTTGATAAAGATACTTATTATTTTGTGGTTTACACATCAACTTGTTTATATCTGATTAGAGCAGTTAAAAAGCTATGGCAGTTGGATTAAAAAAAAAAACACTGCAGATATTTTTCTTAGTTTAAATGAACAAAATGCTCATTTTAACCCTGGAAAAAAAATGTCTTGGAAAGCTAAAGATATCAACATTGAACATTTGATTAAAACATTTGAATTAGTTTTAGGGAAAAGAGAATTAATTTTCACTGAACTGACATCAAAACTACACATTTGTTTGGGGCTTATCAATTGACAAAGCAATTCAATGTACATAATTAAATTTCATCCTTGTGAATAAGTAGACTAGGTTTAATCAATTGCTTTTTGTAGGTGTCAAAGCTGAGACACAGGAGAAGGAAGTTCCTTGCACAAGAATTTCTCACAACTCAGTGTCAAAGTTATTGAATTGAATATCTATCCTGGCTTGGACATCCCTCTCTCTCTCAATATTTCCACAATGCTCTCTTTGGGAATACACAAGTATAATAAGTTACCCTGTTTATTTAATCATCTTTTGTAGTTTATCAATGTGTTTATTGAATTCTTGCCTCTTTCAACTCAGTGTGGCCTCCTGCAATCTTGATAGTAACTAATTCCTGCATCTAGGGAATCTGCCCAGAGACAATTCGATGACACTCAAGATTGTATGTACTAATAAGGTAACTCTCTTGGTCATTCTTGTTCACTGTCTGTCTATTCACTAGTTCTTGTTCAACCTTCAGACATCATGACTGGGGAAATAATCATTCTCCAAGCAGAAGCTATTGTAAATCTCTTGGGTTTATCTTCTCAGAGTAGAAAAAATGCTTCTAAGATGAGAGTGTGATCTCATGAATAAATAGTCACAGACAGGCATTTTAGAGAGATTATTCAGGAGGTTTTTGAGACATGTTCATTAACAGGCTCTACTGAAAAGTCAACAAATACATATTAAACATGTCCTAGGATGTAAAAGCCACTAAGCAGTATGAGGAATACTGATTTCATCTTTCCAGTGAAAGTTGTGTTGTTCTGAGTCTTTATAATTATATTGAAATATTAACCAGAGTAGGGACTAGGGGAAAATTGAGGTTTTTGTAAATTTAATTTTTTTAAATTAAAGTCTCATAATGGCTTTAGATAGTATGACAGACATAACAATTATTGCACCTTTTTTATATTCCACAATTTAAGTCAACAATTAAAATTTTCAGTTGCCACACCAGTTTAGTCAACTATAAAAGAAAATGTAAATGTATAAGAACAGATTTTAGATGATATTCTTAGGGCAAAGACTGCTTAAAGATTTCTTGCATTACTAAGCATTATATACTACTAGGCATGGTATAAGGTAGTTGAAAATGGACAATTCGGAACCTCTGAAGCTGGAGGATATCACTGCTGTCCCTCCAGTTGTAACAGGGATTGCCCATATTTTTTTTTTATTATAAAGGTGTGGGGTACAATTCAGGGTTAGGGAACAAACACTAATTATGCAGGTACCCTTGTTGATGAGGCATACACCTCCTTCCCCTAAGTTTCAACTGCCAATCCCAACCCCCTTCCCTGACAGTTTCCCTCAACTGCCAATCCCTTTCTTATAGCATTATAATTGTTCAATACAATTATTTGAATTCCTTTAAGGAAAGTTTTGTTGTTCCGAGTCTTTATAATTATATTGAAATAATATATTTGAGTTCCTTAAGGAACTCAAATCATTCTAAAAAAAGAATACCTGCACACATATGTTTTTTGCAGCTCTATTCACAATAACAAAACCATGGAACCAATCATGCTGCCCATCAAAGCTAGACTGGATAAAAAAATGTGGTACATATACAAGATGGAATATTATGCAGCCATAAAGAAGGACAAACATATGGACTTCACAGCAATTTGGATGGATTTAGGGTCTATCATACTCAGTGATTTATCACAGAAACAAAGAACAGAGTACCATATGTTGTCACTAATATGTCCATCTTTTAAATGTCATGCATGCTATTCTTGAGAAGGCATGACAACCCCATTGAGCTTTGAGTTTGAAAAGACACATCATCAAATGATCTGCCTCAGTGTTTCACAAAGTGTGGTCCCTATCACCTGGGAATTTGTTTTTGAAATGC
>NW_007127554.1:0-812 GCF_000164805.1 Carlito syrichta
CAGCCTATTCCAGTTGTTCAGTGTGCAAGGAGGGGCCCGACCCTGGACAGGATGCCATTCGTCCACAGGGCACATGTACACCCTCACTCACTCATTCTGGAATAATTTAGATACGCTATTTAACCTCATGTGCTCATTTTTGGTACATGGGAAGAAACCAGAATACCCAGAGTAAACCCATGTAGACATTGGAAGAATGTGCAACCTCCACACAGACTGTGACCCCAGGTTGGAACTGATTTTTTTTTTCTTCTCAACAACATGATAACAAAATGAAAACAAAAAGATGTTATTCGAGGACCTGATCTATAATGCTTTCAGTTTTGGCAGGCATTGATGTGTATGCTATCAAAATCCAAATCACCGGCTCAGCTGACATTTCTCAAACACACAAAAGCATCCACCTCAACTGTTTTCATTTCAAATCGTTACCTGGGCTCAAAATCTAGGCAGTGCTCAAAATTGACCGTTCTTGCAATGATAGGATTTATTTCTATTCAGATCATGTCCTAGTTAACCCCTTTGTGGTATGTGGAGATGTAAGTTTATTTTTCAAATATCTTAATAATTACTTAACTCTTCTTTGCTTTCTAAGGAATTAGAATCTCAGGATTTGCTTTGATCATGGGAAGTAAGTTAGCATAGTTAAAGGTGGGATTGTGTTTATTCAACAACAAATATTTATGATGACCTTCTTCAAATTACCCATTTATTCGATAGGCCTTTATTACATATTAACTATAAATATTTTGGGGCCAGAGATTAATTATGCAAATTGGAAACTAGAGAGAATAGTATCTTTTCAAGGAGTA
>NW_007127555.1:0-764 GCF_000164805.1 Carlito syrichta
AAATGAAAAAAAAAGATGTTATTCGAGGACCTGATCTATAATGCTTTCAGTTTTGGCAGGCATTGATGTGTATGCTATCAAAATCCAAATCACCGGCTCAGCTGACATTTCTCAAACACACAAAAGCATCCACCTCAACTGTTTTCATTTCAAATCGTTACCTGGGCTCAAAATCTAGGCAGTGCTCAAAATTGACCATTCTTGCAATGATAGGATTTATTTCCATTCAGATCATGTCCTAGTTAACCCCTTTGTGGTACGTGGAGATGTAAGTTTATTTTTCAAATATCTTAATAATTACTTAACTCTTCTTTGCTTTCTAAGGAATTAGAATCTCAGGATTTGCTTTGATCATGGGAAGTAAGTTAGCATAGTTAAAGGTGGGATTGTGTTTATTCAAAAACAAATATTTATGATGACCTTTTTCAAATTACCCATTTATTTGATAGGCCTTTATTACCTATTAACTATAAATATTTTGGGGCCAGAGATTAATTATGCAAATTGGAAACTAGAGAGAATAGTATCTTTTCAAGGAGTATATTTATATTGCAAAACAAATCTTGGAGTTTATATAATTTGGAATAGTATATGTCTGTTTTCCATGGAAGTGATAAAGCCTAGATTTGACTCTTGGTCATGAGACTCACACTCATTTTGTTCTTTTCCCCTTACCTTTTTTATCCTCAACTAGACCCCATCCACTCTCACCCCCCCAATGCAGATTAATAGTGTATAACAACGATCCCAAATATCACCACTGG
>NW_007127556.1:0-820 GCF_000164805.1 Carlito syrichta
AATTTTGTGAGTGAAAAGATATTTTGGCATACTTGAAGAACTGTGCTATAAAAGTCAACTTAAAAAATGATAATTACTTTGCAGCAGCTAGGTGAAGTTCTTAACTATGAACTTCTGGCACTTTAAACAATATTAAAATAGCCTTTAAAATAATATATTAATTAATTAAGGAGACATTTAACAATAATCTTTTCCAAATTTTTGTTTTTAAATGTAAAGGACCATATATTTCTTTACTATCCAGGTTTATAAAAATGTCAGCTATCAAATTTGATATTCAAAAAATATGCTTCATATTCTTTGTGGAATAAAGCACAGTATGAACATAATTAGAACATCTTGCCCATTCTTTGTCACCCTTGTAATGTTTTCTCCAAGCAGAGAAGACCAGAAAATTTCCTCTTATTCCTCATGTGACCACTTATTGCACAAGATTAAATATTCGGAACAAAATGAGAATAGAAAATTTCTAGAACATTGAATTTGAGGAATAAATAAGAGGAAATGTGGACATACTATATTTTATTGCCATCAATTATATTCTATTGACCTAATGCTCCAGGAATTTGCTTGGTTCTCTATAAAATAATCTTAAATTTTATAGCACTTACAATTCACAACCTGTGAGTTTACTTAGTTTATAAGATCCTTACAGCTCTCATGAGAGAAGGGTCTCTCTCTCTCTCTCTCTCTCTCTCTCTCTCTCTCTCTCTGTGTGTGTGTGTGTGTGTGTGTGTGTGTATTCCTCCCTCTGTAACCATGGCAGGTTGGTTCTAGAACACCCTCAGACAAAAAATATGCATATGCTCAAGTACATTAT
>NW_007127557.1:0-1058 GCF_000164805.1 Carlito syrichta
TTGAAGAACTGTGCTATAAAAGTCAACTTAAAAAATGATAATTACTTTTATAGCAGCTAGGTGAAGTTCGTTAACTATGAACTCTGGCACTTTAAACAATATTAAAATAGCCTTTAAAATAATATATTAATTAAGGAGACATTTAACAATAATCTTTTCCAAATTTTTGTTTTTAAATGTAAAGGACCATATATATCTTTACTATCCAGGTTTATAAAAATGTCAGCTATCAAATTTGATATTCAAAAAATATGCTTCACATTCTTTGTGGAATACAGCACAGTATGAACATAATTAGAACATCTTGCCCATTCTTTGTCACCCTTGTAATGTTTTCTGCAAGCAGAGAAGACCAGAAAATTTCCTCTTATTCCTCATGTGACCACTTATTGCACCAGATAAAATATTCGGAACAAAATGAGAATAGAAAATTTCTAGAGCATTGAATTTGAGGAATAAATAAGAGGAAATGTGGACATACTATATTTTATTGCCATCAATTATATTCTATTGACCTAATGCTCCAGGAATTTGCTTGCTTCTCTATAAAATAATCTTAAATTTTATAGCACTTACAATTCACAACCTGTGAGTTTTCTTAGTCTATAAGATCCTTACAGCTCTCATGAGAGAAGGGTCTCTCTCTCTCTCTCTCTCTCTCTCTCTCTCTCTGTGTGTGTGTGTGTGTGTGTGTGTGTGTATTCATCCCTCTGTAACCATGGCAGGTTGGTTCCAGAACACCTTCAGACAAAAAATCTGCATATGCTCAAGTACATTATATTATAAACAGATTAATAATTGCACATAACCTATGCATTTCTTCCTGTATACTTGGAATAATTTCTAGATTACTTATAATGCCTAATACAATGTAAATGTTACGTTGTTATTGTGCCATTACATGGTGTGTGTTCTTAAAATTTTTTGTTTTGTCATTTTTCTATTTTTTACTTGGTTTGTTTTCAAATATTTTTGATCTGCAGTTGGTTGAATCTGCAAATGTGGGACCCATGGATACAGAAAACTTAATATATACATGTTATTTTATATTTGCAATG
>NW_007127558.1:0-780 GCF_000164805.1 Carlito syrichta
AAATATTCGGAACAAAATGAAGAATAGAAAATTTCTAGAGCATTGAATTTGAGGAATAAATAAGAGGAAATGTGGACATACTATATTTTATTGCCATCAATTATATTCTATTGACCTAATGCTCCAGGAATTTGCTTGCTTCTCTATAAAATAATCTTAAATTTTATAGCACTTACAATTCACAACCTGTGAGTTTTCTTAGTCTATAAGATCCTTACAGCTCTCATGAGAGAAGGGTCTCTCTCTCTCTCTCTCTCTCTCTCTCTCTCTCTGTGTGTGTGTGTGTGTGTGTGTGTGTGTATCCATCCCTCTGTAACCATGGCAGGTTGGTTCCAGAACACCCTCAGACAAAAAAGTCTGCATATGCTCAAGTACATTATATTATAAACAGATTAATAATTGCACATAACCTATGCATTTCTTCCTGTATACTTGGAATAATTTCTAGATTACTTATAATGCCTAATACAATGTAAATGTTACATTGTTATTGTGCTATTACATGGTGTGTGTTCTTAAAATTTTTTGTTTTGTCATTTTTCTATTTTTTACTTGGTTTGTTTTCAAATATTTTTGATCTGCAGTTGGTTGAATCTGCAAATGTGGGACCCATGGATACAGAAAACTTAATATATACATGTTATTTTATATTTGCAATAAACATCTATCTTCACCCCTTCTTGAATATGGGGAAGTGGAAATGGCTACAGAACAGTCAGTCTCCCATTGGGAAAACAGGTTTAAGAGAAGATGCTGGGAGAAAGAAAAGGGCTTCTAATG
>NW_007127559.1:0-690 GCF_000164805.1 Carlito syrichta
CCTCTCTCTCTCTCTCTCTCTCTGTGTGTGTGTGTGTGTGTGTGTGTGTGTATTCCTCCCTCTGTAACCATGGCAGGTTGGTTCTAGAACACCCTCAGACAAAAAATATGCATATGCTCAAGTACATTATATTATAAACAGATTAATAATTGCACATAACCTATGCATTTCTTCCTGTATACTTGGAATAATTTCTAGATTACTTATAATGCCTAATACAATGTAAATGTTACATTGTTATTGTGCTATTACATGGTGTGTGTTCTTAAAATTTTTTGTTTTGTCATTTTTCTATTTTTTACTTGGTTTGTTTTCAAATATTTTTGATCTGCAATTGGTTGAATCTGCAAATGTGGGACCTATGGATACAGAAAACTTAATATATACATGTTATTTTATATTTGCAATGAACATCTATCTTCACCCCTTCTTGAATATGGGGAAGTGGAGATGGCTACAGAACAGTCAGTCTCCCATTGGGAAAACAGGTTTAAGAGAAGATGCTGGGAGAAAGAAAAGGGCTTCTAATGCTTGTGGCATAATTACTTCCCACTGCTCTATCTGAATAGTTGTAATAAATGTTATCTTTTATATAAAGAGAAAAGTCAGAATTGGTGCTACTGATGCTGGCTAGTTTGGTGGGGGAGATATTCAGAATAGAGTCTTACTCTATAGAGCTGTGTTGATGAC
>NW_007127560.1:0-492 GCF_000164805.1 Carlito syrichta
CGGGAAGCTGGCCCGTTGAGTGTGGACCCGGTGGGATGCATGGTTTGGGTGGGGTTGGGTCTGGAGGGTGCTCACAGATCGGGCCTGCTGGCACGCAGGCGCCTCTGGGAGCTTGCCCTTCCCTGAAGGCCTCGCGACGCTGCAGAGATTGTGACAGCAGTCCAGCAGGCTGGGCCCCTGGTCGCCTTGGCAGCGAGCGTCAACAACTCCGGAAGGCGGCCACGGCTGTGCTGGCGGCAGGGTGACCGCGGGCCACTTCATGGGCACAAGCGGCCGCCGCGGGGCTTTGGCAGGTATCTAGGCCTCGCGCCTCTTGTTGCATAGACACTGGCGGGGTCGGCGATGGGTCCCGGTGGCGCAGGCAGAAGCCCTCGGACATCACCGCCCCTGCCCCCCACAGGAGCAGACCTCTCGGACACCCCGGGCGGCGCCGCGACACGCCACTTCCGCCTTTCCACCACACTGCGCGCCTGCGTCCCCTTGCGGCGGAAT
>NW_007127561.1:0-584 GCF_000164805.1 Carlito syrichta
GACCTCTCGGACACTCCGGGCGGCGCCGCGGTACGCCACTTCCGCCTTTCCACCACACTGCGCGCCTGCGTCCCCTTGCGGCGGAATCGTGGGCCGCGGCTGCGCAGAGACCAGGGACGTGCGGCAGCGTGGAGGGCGGGGCGTCGGGGGCCGAGGGAGCGGAACCGTTGACCATGAGGAGCCGGCGTGTGAGAGGACTGGCTGCACCTGCTCTCCGCCTGCTTCCCTCCAGCCTCAGCTGCAGCTCACCGCCCGGCCCCCACCTGCCTCGCGCTGCCGCTGCAGACGGCTCCTTCTCGCTCATGCGGCCCCGTAGGTGAGTCCTCAGTCTGGAGAAAGGTGTCGCGGCTTCGGGAGGGGCCCTGTGCAACCCCAGCCCTCATTTTCAGAAAGTTCCACGCTCTGAGGTTAGAAGGCCTAGGGTTGGGTTGGGGGGGCGGGGGTGCCCGGGGGTGCTGGGCAGAGGTGTCGAGGGGCTTCAGGGTGGGCTAGGCACGGTGCTGGAGTTCCAGGCCAGGCGGGGGCGCCCGGTGGGGTTCTGGACTGGGGGCTGAGAGTCTGGGGGGAGGGTCTGGGTGAGGTTT
>NW_007127562.1:0-2253 GCF_000164805.1 Carlito syrichta
CTTCTCGCTCAAGCGGCCCCGTAGGTGAGTCCTCAGTCTGGAGAAAGGTGTCGCGGCTTCGGGAGGGGCCCTGTGCAACCCCCAGCCCTCATTTTCAGAAAGTTCCACGCTCTGAGATTAGGAGGCCTAGGGTTGGGTTGGGGGGGCGGGGGTGCCCGGGGGTGCTGGGCAGAGGCGTCGAGGGGCTTCAGGGTGGGCTGGGCACGGTGTTGGAGTTCCAGGCCGGGCGGGGGCGCCCGGTGGGGTTCTGGACTGGGGGCTGAGAGTCTGGGGGGAGGGTCTGGGTGAGGTTTTGAGGAGGCGGGCAGGGGCACCATTGGATGCTGGCCGGGAGATTTGGGTGCCAACCGGGGGGCTGGCGGTGCCCCTGGGGATATGGGCGCGTTGCTGGAGGGGTACTGGTGAGGGGGCGTTGTCAGGAGCAGGACCCGCGGCAGCGCAGTGCCAGCTGGCGACCCAGACTAGTGACCCACACGGGCCTCACCAGCTCTCCCCTTGCTCCCTGCCGCCGTCCTCTGCTGCTCACCACTCAGCCGCCTCCCGCTGCCAGCCGCCAGGGACTGCTCCTTCTCGCCCAGGCGACTCTGCGGGTGAGTCCCTCAGCCTGGAGAAAGGTTTCGTGGCTTCAGGGGACGAGCGTCCCCGTGTTACTCTCAGCCCTCATTTCCAGAAACTTACAGGCTTTGAAGGGAGGAGGCGTCTCCAGGGTGCCCCCCACCAGGTTTGGGGGTGTGGATTCGTGGGTCTGGGGTTAGGGTTGGGTGGGGGTACCCGGGGTTGCTGGGAGGGAGTGTTGCGAGGCTCTGAGGTGGGATGGGTGCGGTGTTGGAGTTCCGGCGTGGGACTGGGCAGGGCGCCCGGTGGTTGGGTCTGGACTGGAGGGCCAAGAGGCTCAGGGGTCTGGGTGAAGGCGTGGGGAGGCGGGCAAGAGCACCATTGGATATTGGGTGGGAGATTTGGCTGCCGGTGGCCGGGGGGGGGGCAAGGCTCCTGGGGTTATGGGAGGGGCGCTTGGGAGCATCTGAGGGGTGCGTGGACGGGGATCGGAACAGGCGGCCTTGTGAAACTGGCTGGTGACCTGGAAGGGCCTCCCTTGCTCTCAGCTTGCTCTCCTGCCGCCATGTACTGCTGCTTACTGCTCGCCCACCTCCCATCTGGCAGTCACTGACATCACCTCCTCGCCCCTTGGGTGGCTCCCTCAGCCTGGAAAAAGGTGTCGTGTTTTTGGTAGGGTTCCCGTGTTACCCCAGCCCTCGTTTTCAGAAACTTCTAAGCTCTGAGGGGAGGGAGTGTCTCCAGGGTGCCCCCTGCCAGGGTTGGGGGAGTGGATTCGGGGGTCTGGGGTTGGGGCTGGGTGGGGGTACCCAGGGATTGCTGGGCGGAAATGTTGAGAGGCTCCAGGATGGGCTGAGTGTTGGAGTTCCAGTGGTGGGGCTGGGCATGGGGCTTGGGGGTGGGGTCTGGACTGGAGGGCCAAGAAGCCCGGGGTCTGGGTGAGGAGGTGGGGATGTGGGCAAGGGCACCGTTGGATATTGGGAGGGAGATTTGGGTGCCGGCGGGCGGGGCTCCTGGGGTTATGGGAGGGGTACTGGGGAGCGCCTGAGGGGTGTGTGGGCAGGAGCAGAACCGGCAGTCACGTTGAACCGACCTGGTAGGGCCTCTCCTGCTCTTAGCTCCCTCTCCTGCTCTTAGCTTGCTCTGCTGCTGCCATCTGCTGCCGCTCACTGCCTGGCCACCTCACAGCCACTGACAGAACCTCCTTGCCCCTCGGGTGAATTCCTCAGCCTGGAGAAAGGTGTCGTATTTTGGGCGAGGGTCCCCGTATTACCCCTAGTCCTTATTTGCAGAAACTTCCAGGTTCTGAGGGGAGGAGGTGTCTCCAGGGTGCCCCTCCCCCCACCAGAGTTGCTGGATCAGGGCAGGGGTTGAGCTGGATGGGGGTGTTCGGGGTGCTGGGTGGGGGTTGAGGGGCTCCAGGTTGGGGGTGATGTTTGAGTTTGGGGAGTGGGGCTGGGCGAGGTCACCTGGTGAGGGGTTTGGACTAGGAGGCCTAGAGGCTGGGAGGGTCTGGGGGATGGGGTCGGGAGGCAGGCAGGGGCCCCATTGGATGCTGGGTAGGAGATTTGGGTCCCAACGGGGTCTGGTAGGGCTCCTGGGGATCTGGGGGGCACTGGGTGGTGCAGGTTGGGGGGCATTGGCAAGAGTGGAACAGCTTGCCACGTGGAGCCGCCTGTGGACCTAGACAAGCCTCAC
>NW_007127563.1:0-753 GCF_000164805.1 Carlito syrichta
GCCATGCCCACGCACCCCTCAGGTGCTCCCAAGCGCCCCTCCCATAACCCCAGGAGCCTCGCTCCCCCCCCCGCCACCGGCAGCCAAATCTCCCGCCCAATATCCAATGGTGCTCTTGCCGGCCTCCCCACGCCTTCACCCAGACCCCTGAGCCTCTTGGCCCTCCAGTCCAGACCCAACCACCGGGCGCCCTGCCCAGCCCCACGCCGGAACTCCAACACCGCACCCATCCCACCTCAGAGCCTCGCAACACTCCCTCCCAGCAGCCCCTGGGTACCCCCACCCAGCCCTAACCCCAGACCCACGAATCCACACCCCCAAACCTGGTGGGGGGCACCCTGGAGACGCCTCCTCCCTTCAAAGTCTGTAAGTTTCTGGAAATGAGGGCTGAGAGTAACACGGGGACGCTCGTCCCCGGAAGCCACGAAACCTTTCTCCAGGCTGAGGGACTCACCCGCAGAGTCGCCTGGGCGAGAAGGAGCAGTCCCTGGCGGCTGGCAGCGGGAGGCGGCTGAGGGGCGAGCAGCAGGCGACGGCGGCAGGGAGCAAGTGGAGAGCTGGTGAGGCCCGTGTGGGTCACCAGTCTGGGTCGCCAGCTGGCACTGCGCTGCCGCGGGTCCTGCTCCTAACGACGCCCCCTCACCACCCAGCACCCCTCCAGCAACGCGCCCATATCCCCAGGGGCACCGCCAGCCCCCGGTTGGCACCCAATCTCCCGCCAGCATCCAATGTGCCCCTGCCCGCCTCCTCAAA
>NW_007127563.1:2599-3495 GCF_000164805.1 Carlito syrichta
TAAAAAAAAAATAGCTGGGTGTGGTAGCTCCTGCCTGTACTTGCAACTACTTGGATGGCTGAGGCAGAAGGATCTCCTGAGCCCAGGTTCTGAGTCTGTGGTGATATTTGGAATCTTTGTTATACACTACTAATCTGCATTGGTGGTGAGGGTGGATGGGGTCTAGTTGAGGATAAAAAAGGTTAGGGGGAAAGAGCAAAATGAGTGTGAGTCCCATGCCCAAGAGTCAACTCTAGGCATTATCATTTCCATGGAAAACAGGTAAATACTATTCCAAATTATATAAACCCCAAGATTTGTTTTGCAATATAAATATACTCCTTGAAAAGATACTATTCTGTCTAGTTTCCAATTTGCATAATTCATCTCTGACCCCAAAATATTTATAGTTAGTATGTAATAAAGACCTATCAAATAAACAGGTAATTTGAAAAAGGTCATCATAAATATCTGTTGTTGAATAAACACAATCCCACCTTTAACTATGCTAACTTACTTCACATGATCAAAGTAAATCCTGGGATTCTAATTCCTTGTAAAGCAAAGAAGAGTTAAGGAATTATTAAGATATTTGAAAAAATAAACATACATCTCCAAATACCACAAAGGGCTTAACTAGGACATGATCCGAATGGAAATAAAACCTATCATTGCAAGAATGGTCAATTTTGAGCACCACTCAGATTTTGAGGCCAGGTAATGATTTGAAATGAAAACAGATGAGGTGGTTGCTTTTGTGCATTTGAGAAATATCAACTGAGCCTGTGCTTTGGATTTTGGTAGCATACACATTAATGCCTGACAAAACTGAAAGCATTATAGATCAGGTCCTCGAATAACATCTTTTTGTTTTCATTTTGTTATCATGTTGATGAGGGAAAAAAATCAATCCCAGC
>NW_007127564.1:0-843 GCF_000164805.1 Carlito syrichta
CCGGGGGGCTGGCGGTGCCCCTGGGGATATGGGCGCGTGCTGGAGGGTGCTGGGTGGTGAGGGGGCGTCGTTAGGAGCAGGACCCGCGGCAGCGCAGTGCCAGCTGGCGACCCAGACTGGTGACCCACACGGGCCTCACCAGCTCTCCACTTGCTCCCTGCCGCCGTCGCCTGCTGCTCGCCCCTCAGCCGCCTCCCGCTGCCAGCCGCCAGGGACTGCTCCTTCTCGCCCAGGCGACTCTGCGGGTGAGTCCCTCAGCCTGGAGAAAGGTTTCGTGGCTTCCGGGGACGAGCGTCCCCGTGTTACTCTCAGCCCTCATTTCCAGAAACTTACAGACTTTGAAGGGAGGAGGCGTCTCCAGGGTGCCCCCCACCAGGTTTGGGGGTGTGGATTCGTGGGTCTGGGGTTAGGGCTGGGTGGGGGTACCCGGGGTTGCTGGGAGGGAGTGTTGCGAGGCTCTGAGGTGGGATGGGTGCGGTGTTGGAGTTCCGGCATGGGGCTGGGCAGGGCGCCCGTTGTTTGGGTCTGGACTGGAGGGCCAAGAGGCTCAGGGGTCTGGGTGAAGGCGTGGGGAGGCCGGCAAGAGCACCATTGGATATTGGGCGGGAGATTTGGCTGCCGGTGGCGGGGGGGGGAGCGAGGCTCCTGGGGTTATGGGAGGGGCGCTTGGGAGCACCTGAGGGGTGCGTGGGCATGGCTTGGAACAGGCGGCCTTGTGAAACTGGCTGGTGACCTGGAAGGGCCTCTCTTGCTCTCAGCTTGCTCTCCTGCCGCCATGTACTGCTGCTTACTGCTTGCCCACTTCCCATCTGGCAGTCACTGACATCACCTCCTCGCCCCTTG
>NW_007127565.1:0-668 GCF_000164805.1 Carlito syrichta
GGAGGGGCGCTTGGGATCACCTGAGGGGTGCGTGGGCATGGCTCGGAACAGGCGCCTTGTGAAACTGGGATGGTGACCTGGAAGGGCCTCTCTTGCTCTCAGCTTGCTCTCCTGCTGCCATGTACTGCTGCTTACTGCTCGCCCACCTCCCATCTGGCAGTCACTGACATCACCTCCTCGCCCCTCGGGTGGATCCCTCAGCCTGGAGAAAGGTGTCGTGTTTTCGGTAAGGTTCCCGTGTTACCCCAGCCTTCATTTTCAGAAACCTCTAAGCTTTGAGGGGAGGGAGTGTCTCCAAGGTGCCCCCTGCCAGGGTTGGGGGTGTGGATTTGGGGGTCTGGGGTTGGGGCTGGGTGGGGGTACCCGGGGGTTGCTGGGTGGAAATAGAGGCTCCGGGATGGGCTGAGTGCAGTGTTGGAGTTTCAGTGGTGGGGCTGGGCATGGGGCTTGGGGGTGGGGTCTGGACTGGAGGGCCAAGAAGCCTGGGGTCTGGGTGAGAAGGTGGGGAGGTGGGCAAGGGCACCATTGGATATTGGGTGGGAGATTTGGGTGCCGGCGGGCGGGGCTCCTGGGGTTATGGGAGGGGTACTGGGGAGCACCCGAGGGGTGTGTGGGCAGGAGCAGAATCGGCGGTCACCTTGAACCGGCTGGTGACCCGGTAGGGCCTC
>NW_007127566.1:0-751 GCF_000164805.1 Carlito syrichta
TTCTGGACCTCATTCCCAGGGCTCAGTTAAACTTGGTCAGAAAATCTTGATCAGTTTTTAGCTATAGACTCAGGATGCTCCATGAATACTTCTGCCAGTCACTAGAAACATTTGAAGTGTTACTTTCCAGGAATATTAGGGACTGGTTGTAGACATCTATTTGTGATTTAGGATTTTATTCAGATTCTTTGGAATTCCTTTTTACATGTTTATCACAAATCTGAACAGATCCCACTTAGAAATCTGAGATGCACAGATAAGTGACTGTTTTGATTTATATCTATTTATTTTATATATTTTGTGTTTTATATGTGTTGTATACTATATTCTTTCAATAGAGTAAGCTAGAGAAAATAAAATGTTATTTAGAAAAATCATAAGAAAGAAAAAAATAGACTGTTGATTAAGAGGCAGTGAATCAGTATAAAGGTTTTCATCTTTACTGTCTTCTCGTTGAGTAGGCTGAGGAAGAGGAGGGTTGGTCTTACAGTCTCATGCATGGCAGAGGCAGAAGAAAATCCACATATAAGGGGACCTGTACAGTTCAAACTCATTCAAAGTTCAGCTGTGTGCATCTTCTTTCAAATTACTATTGTCAAAGATATAAATCTTTGAATTACAAGTAAATTTTATGTGTTAAGTTAGCTTAGACCAAACTTAGGATGCATTTGGGAAAAGTTTGAACGAAATGTTAAAAAACTACCTTAGGTTATAGGCAGAAAGATGGTAATAGCTGGGATCAGATGCATCA
>NW_007127567.1:0-812 GCF_000164805.1 Carlito syrichta
CAGGGTCAACCAGCTGGGCTCCAGTGGTCCTTCTGCCTAAGCTTTCCAATTTGCCAGAAATACAGGTGCGTGCTACCATGGCTAGCTAATTTTTTATTTTATTGTAGAGACAAGATCTCACCAAAATGCCTGGACTGGTCTCGAACCCACAGGGTCAGGCAATCCACTTGCATGGTATGATCTTATGGTACTGTGTGGAGAGGTTTTAAATCAAACACCAGAGATCAAAGTGAACTCTTCAGTTCAGAGACTTCTAGTCGGTTCCTTACTCAACTTGAACAGAGCCTGGGGCATACCTAATTTTGATGGAATGAAAATGCTGGCTTCTCCTTCTAGTTCAGTAGTTCTCACCTGGGGGTGATTGTGCTCCCAGGGACATTTGGCAATGTCCAGAGACATTTTTGGTTGTCAAAGGGTCAAAGGGGAAGGGGGATGCTACTAGCATGTGGTGGGTAGAGACCAAGGATGCTGGTAAACATTCTGTGATAAAACAGTACTCTCCCTTCAAGAATAATCTGGCCCCAAATGTCAGTGGGGGCCAGACTGAGAAACACGGTTCTAACCAAAAGCAAGAAAGGGAACTCCTAAGCTTTGGTTTCCTCACTTGTCAGGAGATGCTTACTCTTCACAAGTTTGTGAGGGTGTGACAGGGTGAGGTGTGACAAGTGTTTTCCAGGAAAGAGCTGGCAGGCACATGCTTATCACCTTACCCTGCCTGACAAACAATTTAGGGAAACCACTTTTGGTCTTTTAACTTCTACTTCAAGGCTTCACTTGTTTTTCTGATTGATGAGCAGGATGCTAGGGACATA
>NW_007127568.1:0-819 GCF_000164805.1 Carlito syrichta
CCAAAATGCCTGGACTGGTCTCGAACCCGCAGGGTCAGGCAATCCACTTGCATGGTATGATCTTATGGTACTGTGTGGAGAGGTTTTAAATCAAACACCAGAGCTCAAAGTGAACTCTTCAGTGCAGAGACTTCTAGTCGGTTCCTTACTCAACTTGAACAGAGCCTGGGGCATACCTAATTTTGATGGAATGAAAATGCTGGCTTCTCCTTCTAGTTCAGTAGTTCTCACCTGGGGGTGATTGTGCTCCCAGGGACATTTGGCAATGTCCAGAGACATTTTTGGTTGTCAAAGGGTCAAAGGGGAAGGGGGATGCTACTAGCATGTGGTGGGTAGAGACCAAGGATGCTGGTAAACATTCTGTGATAAAACAGTACTCTCCCTTCAAGAATAATCTGGCCCCAAATGTCAGTGGGGGCCAGACTGAGAAACACGGTTCTAACCAAAAGCAAGAAAGGGAACTCCTAAGCTTTGGTTTCCTCACTTGTCAGTAGATGCTGACTCTTCACAAGTTTGTGAGGGTGAGACAGGGTGAGGTGTGACAAGTGTTTTCCAGGAAAGAGCTGGCAGGCACATGCTTATCACCTTACCCTGCCTGACAAACAATTTAGGGAAACCACTTTTGGTCTTTTAACTTCTACTTCAAGGCTTCACTTGTTTTTCTGATTGATGAGCAGGATGCCTAGGGACATACAGTAGCTTGTGTAATCCAATGCTTTTCTCATATTTTTATCAAATTATGATTTTCAGTGTACTTTGGTTTGGGTTTTTAGTGTTTGATGATTTAGTTTTTAGTGTTTTATCAGTAGACCAAAATGT
>NW_007127569.1:0-737 GCF_000164805.1 Carlito syrichta
TGTGCCCAGGCTGGTTCTATTTCCAATAATATCCCCTTAGAGACGCATTCCAATTATAGACCTAATGTTTAATGTTTACTTATAAGTAAATAGTGTGTGTGACATTTGCATTTTAAGGTGGTCAGTGGGAAATTCTTTGCTGTTATCTTTTTAGGAAAAAATCTGGTTTTCTCAGTGTACCTTAATTTCTCCATCTATACAGTGGGATTAATATAGGTAAAGGTACTTGAATTTAGTAAACTATTTATTAGACTATTATGAATGTGTTTTTTATTAATTGTACTTAGATTTAGAAATACTATTTTACTTTTCATATGAAAGTAAAATTGCTTAAACATTTCATTCACTTATTAATTAGAAGCTATAACTTTTGAGAAAAACCACTTAAAAGGTAAAACAAGTAATAGAGTACATCTGTTTGCAGCATATAAATTCTTATTCAGCTTAAACCTATAGGATTCCAAGTTGGTGTTGTTAATGAAATTACACTGTATAAGTTCATAAACCATCCAAGGGCTTCCCCAACTCGCATTGTGCCTGAAGTCAGTGGGTCAGTAAACAAAGGGTGTGGAGGATGCCCTGATCATGTCTTTGATTGCATAATGGTTTGATTTGCTATAGCCTGTCCAAATAAGCTCACCAGATAATTGCTTTGTGAAATGATCATTGTTGGCCAAAGGGAGGTGCTAGGAGAAGAAATCCACCACTTGCTACTCCACCTGTGTACTGGGTTTGTG
>NW_007127570.1:0-1054 GCF_000164805.1 Carlito syrichta
GGTGTTGTTAATGAAATTACACTGTATAAGTTCATAAACCATCCAAGGGCTTCCCCAACTCGCATTGTGCCTGAAGTCAGTGGGTCAGTAAACAAAGGGTGTGGAGGATACCCTGATCATGTCTTTGATTGCATAATGGTTTGATTTGCTATAGCCTGTCCAAATAAACTCACCAGATAATTGCTTTGTGAAATGATCATTGTTGGCCAAAGGGAGGTGCTAGGAGAAGAAATCCACCACTTGCTACTCCACTTGTGTACTGGGTTTGTGGCAGAGCTTCCAAAGCAAGTGACATCTTTAACAAAGGTGGCCCACAGGTTTTGTAAATGCTTCTTTCTCTTTACTGCTTTACTGTGTTACTAATAGTAAAAGTATTGCTAGTTGAAGTCTTTATAAAACAGTAGTGAAATGTTTAATGTAGGGTAACACCAAAATGGACAGGTTTAAAAATATGTAGGTGATAGAACACTCTCTTCCCTCATCCTTGTACCAGATTTCTGTCAGGACCTAGAATAGTTCATACAAATGAATGTGTCAGTAGATGGAGTATTATGCCCTCATTTTAACTCCATGATCAAAGAATTCCCAGTTCTTTCCAGAGTGGCAATATAATTCAGGTGTAATTGTTTAGTTGTTGGATGCAAATTCAGCTAGGGGAGAATGATTAGCTTTCCTTTTAAAGGTTTCTCTAAAATCTTCTAAAGTGATGTCAGTATTGTTAATTGATGTCACCTTAGACTTAACATAAGGTCCTTCAAGGAATTTCTGGATGTTCTATGCCCAGTGTCCCCTAATGTTAGCATCTTATGTAACCATGGCATCATCTTATCAGAACAGGGATACTCACATTTATAAAATAACCTTTTCCTGGTCCAGGATAGAATTCCACCTTGGATTTAGTTATCATGTCTTTGTCTCCCCCCATCAGTTAAGTAAGTTCCCCAATCACCTGCCCCACACCACCATTTATGATAGTCACACATTTGAAGAGTACTGGCTAGTTACTTCTCAGACTATCCCTCAGTTTGGGTTTGTCAGATATTTGCTCATGATG
>NW_007127571.1:0-789 GCF_000164805.1 Carlito syrichta
AGCAATAATTCTTTTATAATTAAGACCTTGTCAAGTGGGGCGGTACTGCAAATATTCCGTTGCATCATACTTTTCATGGGCCAGTTTTGCATCTGTCAGTGCTTCTTGCTGGCAGCAGTTACTGTGGTGTTTCCTTAATGTTGATTTTCTCTTGTTCTCATTCCTACCATATGTCTTCATTGGAATTCTACAATTAAGGAAGAACTGCCTCTTTTCCTTTATTAATTATATAATTATCAATTTACATGGATTCCTGGATATTTATTTTGCTTCTTGGGTTAAAATCTTATTTTGTTGCTCATATCATTCCAGCATTGGTTGAGAATTTGTATTCCAATTTGTGTGTTCTTTCTTTTTATAGTGCCCCACATTTTGTGAGCACTGATTTACTTTTTGGTGCCTCACAGTGCTCTAAGTGTATCTTGTATTTTTCCTTCTTGCCCCAGCCATGGATCCACCATTTTTCTGAAGGCATTGGGCTTATTTTAGAAACCAAGATCTGGACTGGGTTCAGTTGGCTCAGCCTGTAATCCCAGCATTTTGGGAGGCCAAGGCAAGTGAATTCCCTGAGCCAGCAGGTTTGAGATCAGCCTGGGCAACTTTGGTGAGACCTTGTTTCTACAATACATAAAAAAAATAGCCAGGCATGGTAGCATGTGCCTGTAGTTCTAGCTACTTGGAAGGCTGAGGTGGAATGATTGCCTAAGCTCAGCAGATTGATGCTAGGGTAGCTGTGAGTGTGCCCCTGCACTCCAGCCTGGGCTAAAGAGTGAGACTCCAATAAAAAAA
>NW_007127572.1:0-837 GCF_000164805.1 Carlito syrichta
TTTTAAGTGGGGGCTTGGAGGTCATAGGGGATTCAAAGATTACTTGACTGGTGATTTGAAGTTCCTGTCTGAGAAACTTTGGAAATCAATAGAGGGGATGTTTTGTTGAGATAAGGGGGCAGCAGAAAACTCCAGGTTTGTTGATATGTGGCTGAAGTCCTTTATAGCACAGTCTTCAGAGAGGCTAGATAAATGTCTTACAGGGTTCCAGAGTCTAAAAAGCCCCAAGAGATGGTTTTTTACAGCCATAAAATAGATTTCTTTCTTTTTATGTGTTGTGATGCTAGAGTCAGGTGGGATAAAATAATTCAAGGTATGGGGTAATAGAGGAATAAAACACCTTAGGATATAGAATAACAGGGTGATAAAACCCTGGTGAGTCCTTCTTAGGTGAGACTCTGTAAACCTCTTTGTTTGGAATCTGGATGAGAGAAAATAAAGGTCAGGTGTAGTCCTTACTGTAATGAAGGCCTATTGAAAGGACTGGACCTGCTTAAAGTTAGGTAATTTCCTTGCCCTGTGGCAGTTTGGTTGAAAGCAGCCATGCTTGGCAGATGTTCTATTGGGCTTGATTGTCACCTTTTGGTTACATCTCCTGTTTCCATGTCTGACACTTGAGAATTTATATCAGCTCTGGTCCCACAACTGTCAGTGTTTGAAATCAGTCCCCCAACTAAACCTTACTTGTTCTGGGTGCATATTTTTAGACTGAGTCACCTGTAGACTGTGTACCAATTCTCTTAATAGCTGTGGTAAATCATGAACTAAGTTATTTTGCAAACTGTCCTGTATTCTTCTGAGATATTCACTTATCATAATATTCACTATGTTAAAGTG
>NW_007127573.1:0-877 GCF_000164805.1 Carlito syrichta
TCTATTGGGCTTGATTGTCTCCTTTTGGTTACATCTCCTGTTTCCATGTCTGACACTTGAGAATTTATATCAGCTCTGGTCCCACAACTGTCAGTGTTTGAAATCAGTCCCCCAACTAAACCTTACTTGTTCTGGGTGCATATTTTTAGACTGAGTCACCTGTAGACTGTGTACCAATTCTCTTAATAGCTGTGGTAAATCATGAACTAAGTTATTTTGCAAACTGTCCTGTATTCTTCTGAGATATTCACTTATCATAATATTCACTATGTTAAAGTGTGATTTAGCATTTTTTGGTATATTCACAAAGTTGTGAATGGAATAATTAACATATGAGCTCTTGAGTCTGACTTGTAGCCTGTGTCAGTACGTCATTCCTCTTTATGGCGGAATGCTGTTCCATGGTTTGGATATTCCACGTGTTGTTTATCCAGTCATCATTTGGATGTTTAAGTGGTTTCTACTTTTTGGCAATTATATATAATGTGATTGTATATAGATAAATATATATATATATTTATATATATGTGTATATATATATTTTTTTTTCCCCTCTTATTCCCATATAGGTTACTTGGCAACTATAAATAATCCTGTTGTGAACATTCATAGAGGGGTTTTGTGTGAATGTCTGTTTTCACTTTTTTTGAGTGTATACTTGGAGGTGCTGTGTCATGGTAATTCTGTGTTTAATGTATTGATTAACTGCCACTGTGGTTGCACCATTATCATTCCCACTAGCATCGAGGATTCCAATTAATTTCTCTGCATCTTCTTCAACACTCTTCTGCTTTTTTCTCTTATAAAAAATGTCATCCTAGGGGTTACGGAGTTGTTGCACATGTTAGTTTTGGTTTGCATTTCCCTTGAATCATGA
>NW_007127574.1:0-831 GCF_000164805.1 Carlito syrichta
CCAGGCTGGAGTGCAGTGGCACACTCACAGCCACCCCAGCATTGACCTGCTGGGCTCCAGTGATCCTTCTGCCTCAGTCTTCCAAGTAATCGGAACTACAGGTGCGGGCTCCCACACCCGGCTAATTTTTTTGATTTTTCTTGTAGAGAGGAGGTCTCACCAAGTTGCCTGGGCTGGTCTTAAACCCACAGGCTCAGGGAATCCACTCACCTTGGCCTCCCAAAGTGCTGGGATTACAGGTTGAGTCAACCAAGCCAGGCCTACCATACTCTTTTCAGAGATATGGTTTGCAAATATTTCTCCCATCCTATGGGTTGTCATTCACTATCTTGATGGTATCCTTTGCATTACAAACTTTTAAAATTGTAATGAAGTTCAATGTGTGTATATTTTTCTTTTGTCATTCATGCTGTAGGCGTTATATCTAGGAGTCCATTGCTTGATTCAAGGTGACAAAGATTCTAAGAATTGCATAGTTTAGCCCTCACCTATGATTCATTTTGAGTTAATTTTTCAAAATTATGTGATGAGGCACAACTTCATTATCTTTTGCGTGGAATATCCAGTCATCCTTGCACATCTGTTGAAAAGACTTTTCTTTCTAGACTCTCAGTTCTCTTCCATGGGTCCATATGTCTGTGGTAATGCCAGTACCACACTGTTTTTATTACTATAGGTTTTGTAGTAAGTTTTTGAAACTGGGAAGTTTGAGGCCTCCAACTTTTTTCCTTTTTTTCAGATTGTTTGATCTGTTCTGGGCCTCTTACTTTTCCATATCAATCAGTTTGCCCATTTCTTTACAATAATCAACTGAAGGAATTTCATAGGCAT
>NW_007127575.1:0-844 GCF_000164805.1 Carlito syrichta
CGTCCATCGCTTGATTCAAGGTGACAAAGATTCTAAGAATTGCATAGTTTAGCCCTCACCTATGATTCATTTTGAGTTAATTTTTCAAAATTATGTGATGAGGCACAACTTCATTATCTTTTGTGTGGAATATCCAGTCATCCTTGCACATCTGTTGAAAAGACTTTTCTTTCTAGACTCTCAGTTCTCTTCCATGGGTCCATATGTCTGTGGTAGTGCCAGTATCACACTGTTTTTATTACTATAGGTTTTGTAGTAAGTTTTTGAAACTGGGAAGTTTGAGGCCTCCAACTTTTTTCCTTTTTTTCAGATTGTTTGATCTGTTCTGGGCCTCTTACTTTTCCATATCAATCAGTTTGCCCATTTCTTTACAATAATCAACTGAAGGAATTTTCATAGGCATTGCCTTGAATTGGCCTTTACTTTGAGGATATAATATTTTTTCATAGGTACAAACATAAGGTCGTCTTGTGTATTGCATTTGGTGTCACCTTATTCTAGGTCATATTTCTTAGAAAAAAATTGCAGGTGGCCTAAAGATGTTTAAAAAGATGTTCAGCATCAGTGATGGAGAAATGAAAATTGAAACAAAGGTACAGTTTCCCGTTTATCAGACTGGCAGAGATTAGAAAGTATGGTGATGGCTAGTCTTGGTTGGATTCAGGGAAAATAGAAACTTCTGACTTGTTGGAAGTTTTGGTACAGTCCCATTGGAGATCAATTTAGCAGTAGCCATCACATTAAAACATACATGTTTCACTTCCAGGAACGTGACTTGTACCTGTATTTGCACAGGCATACAAAGAGGGTTGAATGAGAGTGTTGACTGTAGCAGCACTTGTAA
>NW_007127576.1:0-967 GCF_000164805.1 Carlito syrichta
CCTGTATTTGCACAGGCATACAAAGAGGGTTGAATGAGAGTGTTGACTGCAGCAGCACTTGTAATGGCAGAATAGGGAATCCAGGCTAAGTGTGTGTCATCAAGAGGACTATCTAAAACTGAGGTCCAATATATAGTGAAATGTTCTGTGAGCTGCTAAAATGAGTCAGGTCAGTATGTGTGGTGACATAGAGTCTAAGATGTATTCAATAAAAACCAAATGGTAGTTATTGTGTGTTCTGTTTCTAATTTAAAAAGTAAAAAACTTAAATACTCCAATATACACCTGCATAGAAGATGGCTGGCAGTACACACAGAAGCAGATAACAGAGGTTACTTCTGTTGGTAGGACTGGGAATTTAATTAAACCCTTTCTCACAACTTGACTTTTTAAAAAGCAGATTTTGATTTTTTAAAACATCATTAAAATGATTTCGTAGTATAAAAATTACAATTATACTACTCTTTAGGAATAAGAGATTTGCTTTTTATGTCAATTTAATTTTTTTGTATGCAATCCTTGTCAGTCTCCAAAGGTAAATGCTTTTTTGTGTGATTTTATATTGCTCTATTGAAAATAAATTAGAACATAAGCTCTTGGGTACACATATTTCATAGCTTTTGTAACCACCTTTTTCATTGCTAAGCATTGCAAGTATGGGGAAAATATGATTTGTTTTTTAAGGGTTGTGGTAATTTGTAATCAGGAAGTGAAGAATATTTAAGTGCTAGAGCCCAATTGGAGCCTAGTGATGCCACTGTTGTTTGGGTCCACGCTCAGGAACTTAAAGTCCAGTACAGAAGTTACCCAGTTTATAGTACCTAGAGGGTAGTATCTCATTTTCAGAAAAGGACCATGAGGAGGCAGTGACATACAGGGTACTTTGCAAGACCATTCCTAGAATCTTTGGGACTTCAGAGAACCAGCTTCCCACTTCATGAAAAACGGCACTGACATTCTCTTCTAG
>NW_007127577.1:0-837 GCF_000164805.1 Carlito syrichta
GACATACAGGGTACTTTGCAAGACCATTCCTAGAATCTTTGGGACTTCAGAGAACCAGCTTCCCACTTCATGAAAAACGGCACTGACATTCTCTTCTAGACAGTTTTTGGTGATTGAAAACTTCTATCTGTTGATGCTAGACAGTTTTTGGTGATTGAAAACTTTTATCTGTTGATGCTAGTTCTGTTTTTAATCTAGGCAAAATGTCATATTTCATATAACAGTTGTTGAAATATTTGAAGGTTCCTGTCATATCCTGTATTTCTTTGGAAACCTTTCTTAATCCAACTAATGGCCAGGCACTGCCCTTCAAAGTCCTCTTCTCCAGCCCAAATGTTCCTAACTCCTTCCATCATTTTTCTTGAGACCTAATTTCCAGAAATGTCACTGAAGTATGCCATACTTTGGAACAGTCTAATCTGAATATAGACTCTGGTTGGACTGTGCCTGGGCTCATTTACTCCCTTGTACTAAGATCTAAGAGCAGTCCATGTACTTTAGGATGGGTAGTGTTTACCTTTTCAGCAGTGAGGTCACACTGAGAATAGTTTTAAGCTTTTTAAATGGTGTGTGAGATCATCTTACCCATGTGCGTGTCTGAATTATTATTGCAGAGCCTAGTATCTGGTACTTGAGAATTTTTTTTTTTTAGCACAGTTGTTGGTTTTCATTGATCTCTAATAAAAGTGTACATGTGCTTTTGCAAATAGTTGACACATGGAATATTGCTTCTACTCTTTGGTTCTGCTTGGTAAGCTTGTTTGAATTTTGTTTCAGTTTGAGGCAAGGTGGTTACCGCTCTCCAGCCTTGAGTGAATGTCATCTTGGGGGAGTGTG
>NW_007127578.1:0-1728 GCF_000164805.1 Carlito syrichta
ATTAGTTTTAATATCATGTAATAGGTGTGAGGACTTTTTTTTGAGTCATTATCTCACTTTGTTACCCATGCTGGAGTGCAGTGGCATATCACAAATGCCACAACCATGACCCCATGGGCTCCACCTCAGCCCCTCAAGTAGCTGGGACTACAAGTACATACCACCAGGCCTGGCTAGTCTTTTGATTTATTGTAGAGATGAGGTCTTGCCATGTTGCACACATTGGTCTTGAATTTGAGATCCTCCTGCTTTAACCTCTCAAGTAGAGGATGTCTTTGATTATACCTTAATAGAATGATTGGGGGTTAAAGCAAGAAATCAAAAACATAGATGTGGATGATTGATGGGGTGTCATAAACTAGATGTCATGCAAGTAGCTGTCTAGGAAGGGAAAACTTGCTTGACTAAAATCTTGATTGTTCCCTTTTAACTTCTGCCTTCCTTCTTCAGAGCATACTGTGAGCATTAGAATGTGGATTTCAATAGAAAATGTTAGGCTACAGAGGGTGAGGGTGGATGGATAGATGGGCACAGCACAGCCAGAGCCAACATGCCAGGGGTGTGTGGTGGCAGCCAGAGATCTGAGTAATGCAAAGATATGCAACACACAGAGAAGAAGGAAGAAAAGATTTATTTAAGAGTGTTTCACTTTCCACAGATAGGAAGTGGGCCAGCACTCCAAGATGAGTGTGGCCACGTAGTCCCCTGAGGCCCAGTTTAAATTCTTTCCCCTGGAGATGTCAGGTAGACATGACTGCCATGACTTCCTTGTTGACCACCTGTGAATGTCTTGGAGATCCTGAGGGGCTGTCCTGGTCACCAGGCACTGAGTAACAAATCTCACCACATTCAGGAAGTTATACAATGGGCCAGATACTGGTCATGCTTGAGAGATTTGGTTTTCTAGGAAGACAAAGTCGACAAAGTTAATCTTTACCTAAAGAATGCATTCTTCCAGGACACAGTTTCTACTTACCCATCATTGTGTTAGGGTTTAGGAACAAGATAAAAATGACTTCCTGCTCTCAGTCCATCCTTTCAGAAAGAAGCCCTGTTATTCACAAACAAGATTGAGAACCATTCAGATATTCTGCAGTTACAATGTGGCACACACAGAGCATTAGCCCTCTGGTGAAGGCTGTTGTTGGATACTGACTCTTCTCTGACTTATTTGATACTTTGGATGATACCAGAGGTCCCCCAGGCCCCAATATAGATCAGGAAGGAAAAGGTTTAAGTGCAAACTTATTTGGATTAATTCATTCTTAATTATAGGAATATACAGTTTTTGTTCTGGGGACTCAGTGTTAGTTGAAACAGTTAAGTAGGAAGTCTGGTTGGTTAACTTAGTTGTCATCTGCCCTTTGGTTTAACAGTTACTGAATACCAGCTGTGTAAAAACAAGCATGGTCAGTGATGATTTGTGTGATCACAGTTCTTGTAGCTATTTACGGTGCCCTTGAAGGCTTGGAGAAGCCATGCTAGCTCGGGAGAACTAGAGGGTGAGGAATTGGCTCAGGGTTGCTGAGAGGCATCACAGAATAGCTCGTAGAAGAATTGAGGCCTGGAAGCATGGATGTGCAGGTTGGTCCCATCCCTCTTTCCTTCAGCAAGAGCTGCCAGCATTTCAGGCCAAGGAGCTCGGAGGGGTGATCGCCAAGGCTCCAAGACTACTGATAGGAGTGCTGATGGGAGTGCCTTATGGGAGTGCCCTTTGGGTTTTGTATT
>NW_007127578.1:3361-4550 GCF_000164805.1 Carlito syrichta
CCTGAGTTTGACAGCCTTGACCCAAGTCCAGACGCTGTTACCCAGGGGCAGGTGCTCTCCAGGTACAAAGACTATTTGAAAGGTGCAGTGTGTTCTCCCCCAAATGCAGCAGCTCGTCATCAGGTGCTGGATTCCTACTTAGGTGCATAGACCCTCCCTCAGGTGAGGAGGAACCTCTCAGATTCAGTGCTGTTACTCAGGTGTATGAGATCTTTTTCATGTGTAGGGGTTCTTTATCACGTTATGCTTTTTCTCTGGTGTAGGGGATCTTTCTTAGGTACAGGGCTCTCCCTCAGGTATTAGGCTCTCCCTCACATGCAACAGTTCTCCATCAGGGACTGAACTATCCCTCAGATGCAAGGCTATTCCTTCACTGCAGGACTTCCTTCATTGAGGACACTTCCTCCGGTTCACGAACTCTCTTTTAGGAGATTGAACTTTAGTCTTTACATCAACATGGAATCAAGATTCCTAGTGAATGTGCAAGACAGTGACATTTCCAACTATAAACTTCGAGCTGGCTTTCTATCTGGGCAAAATGACCAACATGACTAGGCATAGTGACTGCCTTGTTCCCAGGCTCTCTCTCTACTAGAGTAGAGGTGTGTTCTCTCCAAAAACGGGATGGACTCAGAATGCTTAGGTAGGGTATTGACTTAGTAACTTTAAACAAGTAACTTGCATGCCTTGTGCCTCCAACCCTCAGCTCTAAAATGGAGATCACTTTAGAATTTACCACACTGGGTTGATGAGAGGCTCAAAGAAGATATTGCATGAGTGAATAATACAGTGCCTGGCACATAAGAAGCCCTCAAAAAATAAAACAGCTATCACCAGCATTAGTATCATTATTATGAACTGATTGGGGAAGTAATACGATAGACTTTGAAGGGAAAGTTAGTGGCATCCAATCTTATTTCCATAAATGTGTTTGAAAGAAATATGGCACATGTACAAAACTTTTGTATAAGAGTGCTCATATAAACTTGTTTTTAATGACAAAAATGTGTTAATGTCTGTTCATATCTTTTGCCCATTTTATAATGGAGTTGTTTGTTTTTTTTCTTTTCAGCATGTTTGAGTTCCTTGTAGATCCAAGATGTTAAGCCTTTGTCAGACCTGGTGTTGGCAAATACTTTTTCCAGTCTGTAGGCTGTCTCCCTGATCTCTTGATGGTTTCTTTGACTTG
>NW_007127579.1:0-807 GCF_000164805.1 Carlito syrichta
CCAGCTGTGTAAAAACAAGCATGGTCAGTGATGAATTGTGTGATCACAGTTCTTGTAGCTATTTACGGTGCCCTTGAAGGCTTGGAGAAGCCATGTTAGCTCGGGAGAACTAGAGGGTGAGGAATTGGCTCAGGGTTGCTGAGAGCCATCACAGAATAGCTCGTAGAAGAATTGAGGCCTGGAAGCATGGGTGTGCAGGTTGGCCCCATCCCTCTTTCCTTCAGCAAGAGCTGCCAGAATTTCAGGCCAAGGAGCTCAGAGGTTATCTCCAAGGCTCCAAGACTACTGATAGGAGTGCTGATGGGAGTGCCTTATGGGAGTGCCCTTTGGGTTTTGTATTTAGCCTAAGGCATTCAGGATCATTCCAAACCCAGTTATCACCAATACATGAGTTGTGTGTCTTAATAATAGGGGATCCGCTATCCTGTTTATGAAGGGTGGCATTCTCAGGATGTGTAAAACATGCTTACTTGGGACAGAAGCAGAATCTTAGAGAGCTAATGAATAGGATTCTTGCATTCTCCCATTAGGTAACATTCCCTTTAGAGATACTCAAGGAGTGTGTTTAAGGTGAGGCAGGAACTAAGACTCCTTTGGGAGACAGGCTCAGAAGTGATTGTTAGTAGAATTAAATCAGTTTAAGTTTGTATTTCTTTCTTTTCAAAACCGTTTTGTATGATTACAGTATCAGGTTTGTTTGTTTGTTTGTTTTTCCTTGGGAGGTAGCTGCTGGTGTCAGTGAAGACTAAATTCACGTTTCCCAATTAAGTGCAGGACTGTCTGAATTTCTCATGTCTTAACTTTCTG
>NW_007127580.1:0-767 GCF_000164805.1 Carlito syrichta
TCCAGGTTAAGTAAGCTTTACTTCAGCCTAATTGACAGAGTGAGACCACGTGTTTTAATCCATAATTACTCCTATTAATCTATCTTATAGCAACTTAATTTGGAGCCAATCCAAAAAAACCCTAAAAGTGTATAAGAAAGTTTTTCTCCCCATTCTTACAATACCATTATTTACTCTGTTTAAAAAAAAAAACAGTTTAGAGATGGGAGTCTTTCTCTGTGTAGCCCAAGCTGGAGTACAGTGGTATGATCATAGCTCACTGCAACTCCAAACTCCTGGGCTCAACTGATCCTCCCACCTCAGCTTTCTGAGTAGCTGGGACTACAGGCATGCAACACCACAACTGGAAACTTTGTTTTTTATATTTTTTAAAAATACAAAATTTAATATTTTTGGTTTGGTCTAAATAATTATTCCTGTATTTCCTCCCAATAATTTTTACATTATTGCTTATAAAATGTACGTCCTTAATGGATCTACTATTGATATGTATGTGGTTTGAGATGGTATCTAATTAAATATTTTCTTCTTTTAAGTAGATAATTAGGCTCAATTTATCAAATAAAATGTAAGCTTAATTTATCAAAGAGTACTTACATTTCTTACCAATTTGACGTAAGACATACCTCTGTCTAATTAGCTAACTATCTATGTATAGTGTGTGTGAAATGAACACATAAAAAGATAGGCAAGAAGGAGAGATCTACCTTAAATGTATCCACACATATAGACTACATACCAAAGTTCTATACAATTATGAGTTTTCC
>NW_007127581.1:0-789 GCF_000164805.1 Carlito syrichta
TCTGAGCTTTTTGTCATCTACTCTCTCAGTCCCATCCTTCCCAAGCCTAGTTATATAAACTAGAATCCCTTTTTACTGAGGTTATCATACAAATCGCAGCCCATATTTCCCAAAGACAGTCATAAAACCTAAAAATATTTATAAAAACTGGCCATAAAGAAATTATTTGACCTATTTTGATTCACTGTAAGTCATAAGACCCCCATTTCAGAGAGGACCCTGATGCATACCCAGAAGGAAAGAATTCATGCTCAGAGAGGCCAAGAAGAACCTGGATAGAAAAACCTTGTTGATTTCCATACTCAGTCTATTAACTTTAGATTATATACTTTGTGTGCAATCATATGTATCCATCAACCAGACTGGAGTGCAGTGGCATGATCCTGGTTTACTGCTAACTCCACTTCCTGAGCTCAAGTGATCCTCTCACTTCATGTTCCCCAGTAGCTAGGATGCAGTACACCCAACTTGTCTCGAAGCCCTGGGCTCAAGTAATGCTCTCATTGGGCCCTCGCACACTGCTGGTATTATAAGCATGGGACATCATTGCTGGCCTTTGTCCAATTATATTTTTACATGGCTGTTCATTCTTTCAATTTATAATCTCAGGGCCTATATTTGGAAAAAGTCAAATTAAACATTGACCATTTGTTCAATGATCTTCTAAAACCACTTCTTGATTCTGTTTAAAAATTATTTTAAATTTCACATTTTGGGGTACTGAGAAGAGTGAAGGCACCTGCGTATGTCCCCTAGACAGGAGGAGGGATCAGAATGAGGCAGAACCAA
>NW_007127582.1:0-806 GCF_000164805.1 Carlito syrichta
AGTCAAGCCTACTATTCAATGTATCCTTGAATCTCAGACCAAATCCAAGTAGAAATACCTATACCTGTCATCCCAAACTGGGAAGAGGGATACAAGTGATTCCTCATTCAATGGTCACCAGGACAGATGAAACCAGGCATAGGAGGTTTAAGCACCGGCACTCTCAAGTACTCATACTGTGTTTCAAATTTCTTACTTCCTTGACTTCTCACCAGTTAGTTGATTCCCTGCACTTCATATTACACATTAGTAAAACAGAGTTTAATTTCAGTATCAAGCCATATCAATGTGCAACATGGATGTACTTCATTTTGACTTTCATCTGTTCTTTTATTTTATGGGTACCTAATGAAATATTTTATAATATGGCATTAGCAAAAATAACATTACAAATATTTTATGAAGGAAATCTAAATTAACATTTTTGAGGTAGTTTAAAAGATAAGACATTGTAGTAAGTTAAAGTATATAAAGTTTATTTTATTTTAGAGTTGTGGGGGACATGGGAGGATTCACTACTTGGCAAAATTATGTACAAGTGTGGTTTGGACTTCTAGTGAGTCCTCTTTTCCCCAGTAGTGGACCTGGCACCCAGCATGTAGTTATGTGGCCCTTATTCCTCATACTTTCCTCCTTTAGCAGTGTCCGTTGTTCCCACCTTTGTGCTCATGGGACTAGTGATCAGTGAAAAGTATAAAGTTGAATATGACTTTGCTCTTGTATTTCTTCTTCTGATTTTAGGAACAGAAATAGCAAACTCAAAACATTTAAACACAAAGAGATTTATTAAAAGTTAAGCTTAAATT
>NW_007127583.1:0-990 GCF_000164805.1 Carlito syrichta
GTTAGCTGTGTGATGTGATGGTATTAAACTAGCTTGATATTGGTAATAATTTCACAGTGCATACCATATAATCAGGTTGTATAAATTAAATATATACAATTTTTATATCAATCATACCTAACTAAAGCTGATAAAAGTCTCTTTACATCTAGATACATATTAAATAAATACCAGTACTGGGGGAAATATACCTTTAAATAAAATACTAATGGGAGGGACAGTGGAAGCAGGGAGAGCAGACAAAGGAGAGTAACAAACAATAGTATGCATATAATTACATTTAAAAATAAGGATATTATAGAAAATGCTATTGAAATTGTGACATTAACTCAACCCATTTGCCCTTAGGTATGAAAACTGTAGCCAGATGAAATGTCCATTTGATGAACATAACCCAGACAAAAAAAGAAAAAAGTACAATTTTAAGTTGGCACAGGACTCTCCTTTCCTCAGTCCAACCTAATTACTCCTTCACTAATTTCCCTACCTCATATGATTTCTTGAGGGCCTAGGGTTTCTGTCCATCTCCAGCATTTATGGTCTTGGACTATGGCCCAAACTTACTGAGTCCCATGTCTAAAGCAAGGCAGCATCTCTCAGATACTGGAAGATAATTAAATATATTAATATAATGTGTCTAGGTTTGTCTGAAACAGAGACTCTGCCCTTAGAATGAAAACTGCCAATAATAGGGCTTTTCGTCTCACTCTACCCTCCCATTGCATGATTCAATCAAAACCCAAGGAATTCCAATAGTTCCTTTCAGAATGATAAGATTTCCATCATAATCCTATTAGCAACTGAAGCAATTTACAAAGAAAACTAGTGTTACCCCACATAATTAGATTTTGTATCTCACTTTCTATACAAGACAGAATGCTATAAAAGTACAGTCAGCAATAGACTGAGTCATCCACTCTTTCTCTAGATTAGCTACTTGGCTAGACCTGGTAAAGTTAGGAGGCTGAAGCTATGGAATTCCGTCTGTCA
>NW_007127584.1:0-760 GCF_000164805.1 Carlito syrichta
CACCATCTTCTACCAATGCCCTGGAAGGAGTCTGAGACAGCTACTGGGGGTCGTCAAACTGTCCCTGTGGCCTTTTGTACTGAAACTGTAACCTGCATGCACAAGAGCCTCTCTGCTGTGATGACTCCTTCTTTTGCTTTATTGAATTACCAGAAATATATTTCAGTTAGAAAGACCCTTTCCATGTACTGAATAATATGCTAAATAAATCTTCTTTGAGATCTACTCAAACTTGTTGTGGTTCTTCTGTTGAAATTGTACTCAAGGATTAAAACATTTTCCTTATTCTACACTTGTGGACTTGATTAATTGATTTTAGTTGGGTAAATCAAGATTAGAAGTTTCACAGTTGGGCTTGAAGTAGAAAGGGAACAGGGACCTAGCTCAGAGGTTTTTATTTATTTACTTTTTTGACTCTGTTGTTCACCGTGATGTGCAGTGAAACGATCATTGTTCACTACTGCCTCAATTCCTGGGCACAAACAACCCTCCCACCTCTGCCTCCCAAAATGCTGGTAAGCATCCATGCCTCGTCTCAAGTTCTGGCTGGACACCATGGTTCACACTTGTAATCTCAGTATTTCGGAAGGCTGAGATGAGAGATGCCTTGATCCTTGGCATTCAAGACTGGCCTGGGCAACACAGCAAGACCCTGTTTTTATAAATAAAAATGTTAGACCGGGCATGGTGGCTCAAGCCTCTAATCCCAGTTCTTGGGAGGTCAAGGCAGGAGGATTGCTTGAACCCAGGAGTTTGAGTG
>NW_007127585.1:0-1830 GCF_000164805.1 Carlito syrichta
AAGATAAATCTTTGTATGAGTAAATGTATAGGATTGTAATACTTTTAAGTATATTGAGAGTTGTTTGTTTTTGTTTTCTTTTAAAGATATCTAGCTGTATCTATCTATGCAGCTAGCTATCAAACAAAATATGACCATAACTGTTAGGTCACACTCACAGCAGTTCCTCCAGAATGTTAGGTCGAGAAAGAGGAAATTTACCTCCCCAAGGGAGGGGAGGGAAGGGGGTCTGGCCATAGCTTAAAGAGCAAATGGCCACACCATTGTTTAGCAAGGCAATGGCCCAAGAATTGTTTTAGAGTTGAACAGAATCCACCACTAAGGAAAGTGATTTGATAAACATGTTTTACAATTGGATTCTGTTTCCTTCATCACTTCCCTACTACCTTTCTGGTGTTGGTTGTACCACCCAAGTAAAATTATTCAAATTATTATCTCAAGGTTAGTATCTGGGAAAACGCAAATTACACATTGGCTATTTAACCAAAATTACTTAATTTTAATTACTTTTTAATAACCTTCCCAAATTACTTTTTAATTATGATTGGAAATTCGTTTTTTTTCCTCAAGTATGCACATTTGAGGTTTAGGAAAAAAATAATCTTCTATTTCTTTCTTTAGAATCTTTCTTTCTTTTATCTCACGCCGGATCCACTTCACTTGCCTCCATGCTACACTAGATGGCTCAGTAGGCGAGGCAAATTACAGAAAACGAGGCGGGGACGACTGAAGGCCAATGCTGATTTCCGCAAAGGACTCTTCACCAAGAGTCGCCAACAGCTTCAGAAAGATGAGGAAGACTGCCAATGCTGGAACTCTTGATAATCGAGATAACGTCATTTTGTTATAGTGGCTTTCACACTTTTTTGCTGTAACCGATTGTAAGATGTCTTAGCCTGGGATGCAGTGACACACACACACACACACACACACACACACACACACACACTCACTCACACACACACTCACACATGCGCGCATCAGAAGTTCCGTGAAGGGATGCTAAGCCTTTCTACCTGTCACTCTTTCTGTGATAATTCTAGTCATTAAGCTATGCTGCTTACAACCCATCAAACTGATTTTCGAAAAAGAACCCATCTATCTAGTGAATTGGTCGAGAAATATCAATCTTCACACCACAAAAAGATACGTATGGGGATAAATATGTATATTTTTTATTCAGTTATAATTTAGTAAAGCTGTGGGAGTAGAAAACATTAAAAAATAATATGAAATAAAGACCTTCTAATAGGAAAAATGAATGGGGAAAAGGCCTGTGCTTGGAATGAGACACCAATTCAAATAAATAATAAATATACATATACAAATTCATAAATTGAAAGACCCATTACTTTAAAATTGTCCCTTCTCCTCAAACTAATCTGTAGGTTCCATGCCATACTAATCAAAATTCAAAAATCTTTGTGAAATTTGAAAAGCAGCTTCTAAATATGTAACTACATGTTTTCAAGAACAAGGACTATTTGACAAAAATATGACAAGGGGGAGCTTTGCTCTAAAGGACAGTTAGATAGATAGATCCATACATTGACTGATTAAGAAAGGCAGGTATTGGCCTAGGGAATAGGTGTATAGAGCAGTGGAACAGATTTGAGGGCCAGAGACAATTACACAGACACATGGAGAAAAAAGTGGGTGTATGTCTTCTCAGAAAGTGTTTTCAGAAAAATCTGTAGATTCTAAAATGTCACCTCATTCTTTAAACAAATGCACACACAAATCAGCTTCACATGGATTATAGATCCAAGTATGAAAAACAAATAATTTTAGAAGTTAGTAAAAAGAATATCTTCATGAGTTTAAAATAGA
>NW_007127586.1:0-782 GCF_000164805.1 Carlito syrichta
CCCATCTATCTAGTGAATTGGTCGAGAAATATCAATCTTCACACCACAAAAAGATACGTATGGGGATAAATATGTATATTTTTTTATTCAGTTATAATTTATTAAAGCTGTGGGAGTAGAAAACATTAAAAAATAATATGAAATAAATACCTTCTAATAGGAAAAATAAATGGGGAAAAAGCCTGTGCTCGGAATGAGACACCAATTCAAATAAATAATAAATACATACATATACAAATTCATAAACTGAAAGACCCATTATTTTAAAATTGTCCCTTCTACTCAAACTAATCTGTAGGTTCCATGCCATACTAATCAAAATTCAAAAATCTTTGTGAAATTTGACAAGCAGCTTCTAAATATGTAACTACATGTTGTCAAGAACAAGGACTATTTGACAAAAATATGACAAGGGGGAGCTTTGCTCTAAAGGACAGTTAGATAGATCCATAGATTGACTGATTAAGAAAGGCAGGTATTGGCCTAGGGAATAGGTGTATAGAGCAGTGGAACAGATTTGAGGGCCAGAGACAATTACACAGACACATGGAGAAAAAAGTGGGTGTATGTCTTCTCAGAAAGTGTTTTCAGAAAATCTGTAGATTCTAAAATGTCACCTCATTCTTTAAACAAATGCACACACAAATCAGCTTCACATGGATTATAGATCCAAGTGTGAAAAACAAATAATTTTAGAAGTTAGTAAAAAGAATATCTTCATGAGTTTAAAATAGAGAAGAATGTTGAAGGTATGAGAAATACTAAATAGGAAGGAATAGATT
>NW_007127587.1:0-1217 GCF_000164805.1 Carlito syrichta
CTCCAAGGGTTGCCTCGGGAAGCAATATGGAAGTAGGGAGTGCAGGCCTCCAGAACACAGGGTAGAAAGTTGCTCTATCCAGTTTCACAAAAGGAGCCACAGAATGGCTGGGATTCAGAAGTCACCAGCTTTTGTGTTTTTATACTCTTCTGTCCTCTTGGGCAGTCCTAACAGATAACTGGTATCTGCATGTTGACATTAGTTCTAGAAACAAATTTTATCAGAATAGGAAATTATTGAGATTAACATAGAACCTTAACATCTTGAATTAAATTATCAAGAGTCAAAAATCAATCAGTGAAAGAGCAGTTTTAGATATAAGATTTTAAAAAAAGCATATTTCTTAACTTGTGGAGAGAAAACTGTTTTTGAGAACTCTGATTAATAGAAAGCTTATTTTGCCCCAATCTTATTGGTAATGCTGGAGCATAGATGGGGATCTTGTTCTGCCTGCAGAGAAAAGTTTTGGAGAGAGGGGTGCCCTAAAAGACAATTTGGGATGTTAGTGAGGGGCAGAGCAGCGGTAGTCACCCAAATCTTTCTCTCTTTTTTTTTCGGTCTATTGTTTTCTATGTATTTTTATTGTGATAGTATATACATAACAAAATTTACCATCTTAAACCTAAGTGGACAGTTCATAATGTTGTCCCACCATTGTTACCATTAATCTCCACAACTCTTTTCATCTTTAAAAAGTTAAACTCCAGGCCATGAATAATAGCTTATGCCTATATTTCCAGAACTTTGGGAGGTCAAGGCAGGAGGATTGCTTGAGCCCAGGGGTTTGAAAACAGTCTAGACAACATTTTGAGATCTGACTCTAAAAAAAAAAAAAAAGAAAAAGAAAAGAAAGGAAAAGAAAAGAAAGAAAATTGAACCATTCATGTTTTTTGAAACGCTCAAAGTGGGACGTTTCTAGTGTTTGAAAAGTCTTTGCCTGAGTTACAGCTACTTATGTGAAAGACCTTTTAAAATATCATGTCTGTGTAATTTAATCCCATTTTAGGCAATACTGTAGCTGCCCTCCTAAGTTTTTTGAAAAACCCATATTTCTCATGATGGGTGCAAAATTATTCCCATATGTAGCATTCAGTATCAAGCAACGCATTTTTAAAAATAACCTGGATATAAAAATTGAATAATTTCTTCTGGTGGTACAAACAATACCAGAAAGATAGTAGGGATGTGATACAGGAAATTGAAATCACCTGTAAAGC
>NW_007127587.1:2170-3439 GCF_000164805.1 Carlito syrichta
ACATTTTAGAATCTACAGATTTTCTGGAAACACTTTCTGAGAAGACATACACCCACTTTTTTCTCCATGTGTCTGTGTAATTGTCTCTGGCCCTCAAATCTGTTCCACTGCTCTATACACCTATTCCCTAGGCCAATACCTGCCTTTCTTAATCAGTCAATCTATGGATCTATCTATCTAACTGTCCTTTAGAGCAAAGGCTCCCCCTTATCATATTTTTGTCAAATAATCCTTGTTCTTGACAACATGTAGTTACATATTTAGAAGCTGCTTTTCAAATTTCACAAAGATTTTTGAATTTTGATTAGTATGGCATGGAAACTACAGATTAGTTTGAGGAGAAAGGACAATTTAAAAATAATGGGTCTTTCAATTTAAGAATTTGTATATGTATGTATGTATTTATTATTTATTTGAATTGGTGTCTCATTCCGAGCACAGGCTTTTTCCCCATTTATTTTTCCTATTAGAAGGTCTTTATTTCATATTATTTTTTAATGTTTTCTACTCCCACAGCTTTACTAAATTATAATTGAATAATAAAAGTATACATATTTATCCCCATAAGTATCTTTTTGTGGTGTGCAGATTGATATTTCTCGACAAATTCACTAGATAGATGAGTTCTTTTTCCAAAATCAATTTGATGGGTTGTAAGCAGCATAGCTTAATGACTAGAATTATCACAGAAAAAGTGACAGGTAGAAAGGCTTAGCATCCCTTCACGGAACTTCTGATGCGTACATGTGTGAGTGTGTGTGTGTGTGTGTGTGTGTGTGTGTGTGTGTGTCTGTGTCTGTGTGTGTCACTGCATCCCAGGTTAAGACATCTTACAGTAGGTTACAGTAAAAAAGTGTGAAAGCCACTATAACAAAATGACGTTATCTTGATTATCAAGATCTCCAGCATTGGCAGTCTTCCTCATCTTCCTGAAGATGTTGGCAACTCTTGGTGAAGTCTGAGAGATTTCTCATTTGCGAAAATCAGCATTGTTTTTCAGTCGTCCCCGCCTCGTTTTCTGTAATTTGCCTCGCCTACTGCGTCATCTAGTGTAGCATGGAGGCAAGTGAAGTGGATCCGGGGGTGAGTTATAAAAGAAAGAAAGATTCTAAAGAAAGAAATAGAAGATTATTTTTTTTCTTAAGCCTCAAATGTGCATACTTGAGGAAACAAAAAGAATTTCCAATCATAATTAAAAATTAATTTGGGAAGGTTATTAAAAAGTCATTAAAATTAAAATTAAGTAATTTGGCTAAATAGCCAGTGTGT
>NW_007127588.1:0-739 GCF_000164805.1 Carlito syrichta
ATTACAGTAACGTTCCCATGAAAACAGACCCCCAGCTTTTTCTCCTCTGGGCAGGTTATGCTGACCGTTGCCTGCTGATCATTACAGAACTCCTTTGCCATAGCTTCCATGTAATTGTATGCTTTGTTAACTTAGATCAAATGTTACGCTTTGACATTTTCATAGTTTGTTATTATATTCTGTTGGTGACCTAACCAAGGTAACTCCATTATATAATAATTCTTCTTCAAGTCTCTATGTAACTACCTTAAACTATATCCTAATGGGAGAACTCCAGGGACTTTCTGAACACTGACTATACCTTGGATATGAAATTAATCAAAGCTCCCTGTTGGGAGCCAACATATGGAATCTTACAGCTGAGGCCTATAAAGGCCTATTCAGAAGCTCGCCTCAGAGACAAGGATTTAACATCAAGCATATACATATGAATAGTAACCAATGTATTATAAGACAATCAGGATTTTCAATATTGAGCTTATTCTATTTTATGAAAAACATACAGCAGAATTACTTTAAAATCACTTTTCTTTCTAAACTGTTTTTTCCTCTTAAGATTTTTAGCTGTTATTTCCTGGTAAACTGGTTATTGTGTTCTGGAATGTTGTTTCACTTGGGGTTAAAGATTAGATATCACAATCAGGATAATAGTTTTGTTATGTTGCCTGTAGCCAAGCAGAACGTTCTTGGCTTTCTGCACGTGCAGAGGCTCCCAACTTACTTCAGCCTCTGGCTGTCG
>NW_007127589.1:0-734 GCF_000164805.1 Carlito syrichta
GAGCCTCTGCACGTACAGAAGCCAAGATCGTTCTGCTTGGCTACAAGCAACATAACAAAACTATTATCCTGATTGTAATATCTAATCTTTAACCCCAAGTGAAACAACATTCCAGAACACAATAACCAGTTTACCAGGAAATAACAGCTAAAAATCTTAAGAGGAAAAAACAGTTTAGAAAGAAAAGTGATTTTAAAGTAATTCTGCTGTATGTTTTTCATAAAATAGAATAAGCTCAATATTGAAAATCCTGATTGTCTTATAATACATTGGTTACTATTCATATGTATATGCTTGATGTTAAATCCTTGTCTCTGAGGCGAGCTTCTGAATAGGCCTTTATAGGCCTCAGCTGTAAGATTCCATATGTTGGCTCCCAACAGTTTTCCATATGTCAACAACACATTGTTTCATTTCAACCCTGTCTTTCTTTTTTCTTTCTTCCTTTATTTATTTATTTACTTACTTGGAGTCTCATTCTGTTGCCCAGGCTGGAGTGCAGTGGCATGTTCACAGCCACTGGAGCCTCAACTTCCTAGGCTCAGGTGATTCTTCTGTGTAGCTGGAACTACAGGCGCACACTACCATGCCCGCCCAATTTTAAAAAAAGATTTATTGTAGAGATGACGTCTTGTCATGATGCCCAGGCTGGTCTCAAACTCCTGGACTTAAGCAATCCTCTTGCCTTGACCTTCCCAAAAGCTGGAATTACAGGTTTGAGCCACTGTGCCTGG
>NW_007127590.1:0-1028 GCF_000164805.1 Carlito syrichta
TCTTCAAATCAACAACGTGGAATAGATATAATTTCCCCAGTAGAAATGATCAAATCCTAAATTCCTTAGTGATTGATTGCTCAAGGAATAACATGTGTGTAATTGTCTTAAAATTTTGACATGTGATCATGTGTTTTCTGAGTTCCTATAAGACATTGTGTCCAACTTTGTTCCAGTTTGTTATTTTTATCAATAAAACAAAATCAAGAAATTATTTCTTATTGAATTCTCCTCAAATGATATCAAAGAAATGCAGTTAAATACCATCATTTTAAATCATTTCTGTTCCTGGAGAGGGTAGAAAGTGCTTATAGTATTTCTCCTCTTTGTAAACAGAATTTGGGTCTGAGCAAAACATTTTTTTTTGTCTTAACAACTTCAGCCTTGTAGGGGATGGAAGTCCCAATTTCCTCTGACCTACTATTTAAGAAATATTATGAACAGAAGCCTGAAAACAATTTAGAATTATATTACTTATATCAGGAGTTTTAAAGTAGATTTTGTAAAAGTAAAAACACAGAAAAATATTTTTACTGATCTTTGATTCTTGGTTTCTGACTTTGGTTCTGCATGTCATTTGACACACAACCTCAGCCCAAGAGAGAAAAAAAAGCCAAAGAAATATCCCAAGAAACAAGTTTTAAAATAGATGAATCCAGGTATAGGATTTTCCAAATCTCTCTTGCCATGATGAAGCTTACAGCTCCTAGGAAAATAATACTTGTTTTTCTGGTCTTGCCACCCAAGGGCTCATGTTTCTCTCTTTGGAATAAGAATATCCAGAGTTCTATTTAGCTGGCAATAATGTATAGGGAAGAGTGGACCTAGCTTGTATGTTCACATTGACCACATTGTGTTGATCATATTTTCATCCAAGACATTACTGCACTATTAATTTGCAAAGATATGATGTATTTGCTTTCTAGACATATTCTAGGAGTGCCAAAGAAACCAGCTTCTCATGTATATCGGAAAATCTACTGGTGAATTTCTTCACGATAGACCAAAATTGATCTAGAGTATGATAT
>NW_007127591.1:0-5092 GCF_000164805.1 Carlito syrichta
TTACCTATTGTAATCAGCCTCCTGTGAATTCCCACCAGCCGCCCAGTGGAATCACAAGACCAATTGCCTTGACAAAGTCCAAGAAAGCAAGACCGGTGTTATCAACACCCGAGAGTGCAGTTGCTGGAGATGTTTAGTATCTCTGCTTTCTTATAAAAACATTAAAAGCTGTCTCTCCTTAAAGCACATGCTGTGGTTGCCTGTAAACTTTGGGCCCTATCTGCCTGTGGAAAGTGGGCAATAAACATTTTTTCCTTTCTTTTTGCACATATTTGCTTTATTCCCATTGTACCAGCCTACCTTGCCTCAGTTTTTTCTTATATTAGTCTTCTTGAAGAATCTACTGCATTATCTTTATGTAAGTTTTTTATTGTCAATGATGTATTATGTTATTCCTGTATACATAGATGAAGTCCCTTTGTTTTTTTCTTATATTTGAGATAGGGTTTTACTTTGTTGCACAAGCTGGTGTGCAATGGCATAATCATGGCTCACTACAGCCTATAACTGCAGGACTCCAGTGCTCCTCCTGCCTTGGTTTCTCTATTAGTTGGGACTATAGACACCCACCACACCTTGACAGGCTAATTTTTCTGTTTTGTAGAGATGGGGTCACACTTTGTTGTCAGCCTGATCTTGAAGTACTCGCCTTCAGAAATTCACCTATCTCGGTCTCCCAAAGTGTTAGATTACAGGTGTGAGCCACAGTGCCTGGCTCTATTTATTTCCATTTCCTCTCCTTCATCAGATGGGTATTGTTATTTCTGCCTTTTTGGAATCCTGAGAATTCTGAAATTTCTACCGCCTGGAGTATTTTGTGAGTGTGATGCCACAGGTACTGCTCATCTCTGATATTATGCAATCATTCTGACAGCATCACCATCTTGGGCTCACTCAGGCAAACAAATGTAATAGATACAACTTCCTTCTAAACTTATGTCTTTGTTGTCCAAAGGTCCTAAGTGCCTGGGTGTTCAAGGCTTTGTATTCTCTTTATACAAGGACTGAACTCATTTTTGATTCAGAGTGTTATCATGTTTACTATATCTTTTTCACATCTCTATACCAGATTCCTGCTTAGTTCATGCTGAATAACGGCTACTTGTTGCATGTCACTTTGATATCATTTGGTTCTTCTAATGAGTTTTGAGATGAGAACTATAATGAATCTATTTTACAAGAGAAGAAACTGAGGCTTCGTGGATGTAGATAACTTGGCTAGAAACATCAGGAGTAACTAGGTGTCGATTTCAGAATCAAGAGTAACTAGGTGTCTTTTTCCTTCAGTAAGAGTTATTGATTTTCAGAAGATGTCAGATACTGTTCTTCTAGATGATTTACAGGTATGTTCAGGGAATATGGCAGTGAACAATAATGAAAATATCCTCATCTCTTAATTGGAGGATGGAGGTGAACAAAAACTAGCAAATATAAAAAAAAAAACAAGTATAATCATATAAATAGAAATTAAGTGAATGAGTAAAATAAATACTACAGAGAAAGAGAATGCAGGGAAGGGGCATGAAGAGTGTTTTCTGGTGGGAGGAGGTTGATATTTGTAATTATAGTGAAGGTGAAATTTAAGAAGAAACATGAAAGGGTTTTAGAAATCAACTATGTGAGTATTTGGGGAATGAGTATACTAGGTTGAGGGCACAGCCAGATGAGAAAGCAATGAGCCAAAAGCTTCCATAGAATACTCAAAGGACAGAAAAAAACATTCATGTGTTGGAGAAAAGGGGGCTTAGTGCAGAGAAGAGAAGATTATGAAATCAGAAAGCAAATGGAGGGTTGTGGAGGCACTTTGAGGCCTTGGCTTTTGCTTAGCAAACCCATTGAGGAGGATTGAATGATGTGATCTGAGTTATGTTTTGGCAGAAGCTCTCTGGATGCCATGGTGATTAGAGACTGCAAGAGACAAGGACAAGAAGGGGAAGAAGTCATTGATTCAAAGAACTGATTTACTGAAGTCATTAGATCAGGGATTGCCAAAGACAGGCCCACAGATCATGTTGTATAACCTGTGAGCTAAGCTTGATTCTTACATGTTGAAAGATTTTGAAGAAGAGGGAAGTGGAAACACAGGAAAAGGCAGAGCAGGAGTTATAAAAGGGATGTGGAGAAAGAGAGGGCACTACAGAATCCAGACGTGGTCCACAAGACCAAAAATCAAAGAAATCTTGAAAATTGTTGCCAAAGTCAGAAGTAAAGCATCTGACTGAAAGTAGATTTTTAACAAAATTCAAGGGAGAAATACATAGGTAAATTATTTGCTGAGTGTGTTGTAAAGTGGTAGGTGTTGAGAAATATCTATGACTTTATTCCTAAACTCCCAAAAGGGCCATTCATTCGAGTGAGCTATTGAACAATATTCTGGATTCCAAAACAGTAAAACAAAAGGCACCGTATAATGTGAACAATATCATATAAAGGTATATAACAGTAAGAAAATAATAACAGAAAACACAAAAAGCATTTTTATAGAACAAATATTTTCATGCAATTTAGTGAATTTAATCTTCAAATCAACAACGTGGAATAGATATAATTTCCCCAGTAGAAATGATCAAATCCTAAATCCTTAGTGATTGATTGCTCAAGGAATAACATGTGTGTAATTGTCTTAAAATTTTGACATGTGATCATGTGTTTTCTGAGTTCCTATAAGACATTGAGTCCAACTTTGTTCCAGTTTGTTATTTTTATCAATAAAACAAAATCAAGAAATTATTTCTTATTGAACTCTCCTCAAATGATATCAAAGAAATGCATCATTTTAAATCATTTCTGTTCCTGGAGAGGGTAGAAAGTGCTTATAGTATTTCTCCTCTTTGTAAACAGAATTTGGGTCTGAGCAAAACATTTTTTTTTTTGTCTTAACAACTTCAGCCTTGTAGGGGATGGAAGTCCCAATTTCCTCTGACCTACTATTTAAGAAATATTATGAGCAGAAGCCTGAAAACAATTTAGAATTATATTACTTATATCAGGAGTTTTAAAGTAGATTTTGTAAAAGTAAAAACACAGAAAAATATTTTTACTGATCTTTGATTCTTGGTTTCTGACTTTGGTTCTGCATGTCATTTGACATACAACCTCAGCCCAAGAGAGAAAAAAAAGCCAAAGAAATATCCCAAGAAACAAGTTTTAAAATAGATGAAGCCGGGTATAGGATTTTCCAAATCTCTCTTGCCATGCTGAAGCTTACAGCTCCTAGGAAAATAATACTTGTTTTTCTGATCTTGCCACCCAAGGGCTCATGTTTCTCTCTTTGGCGTAAGAATATCCAGAGTTCTATTTAGCTGCCAATAATGTATAGGGAAGAGTGGACCTAGCTTGTATGTTCACATTGACCACATTGTGTTGATCATATTTTCATCCAAGACATTACTGCACTATTAATTTGCAAAGATATGATGTATTTGCTTTCTAGACATATTCCAGGAGTGCCAAAGAAACCAGTTTCTCATGTATACCGGAAAATCTACTGGTGAATTTCTTCACGATAGACCAAAATTGATCTAGAGTATGATATATATTTACCGCCTTCAAATTACACCAAAAGACAAACAAACACCTGGCTGCAAAGCTGAATGAGAAGATAAATGTGGTGAGAATCTACAGTGACAATCAGGGTTCCCTGCCCTATATTTTCTGAAGAGACTGGAGCCCAGTGCCGACCATGGGCAATTTAGGAGTTGAAAGACAGACCTACTCCTAGGCAGGTATGAACTCATTACAGATATGCCATGGTGCTAATTACTCAAAGGACTACAGAAAAGAAAAACAAAAATACCAAAAACCCAAACAAACCTGACATGTGTATAATAAGGAGGAACACAGGTCAGAGCATGCGTTCTGGAGTCACACAGCCAGGGTTCAAAACCTGGCTCGGTCACTATCACATGGATCACTGAGGAACGTTCTAAAACTTGTGATTTTTACCTTTTTTGTGAAAAAGAAATGAAGAGACCCCGCCTACTGGGAAGAGATGTCATAAGGTGCAGCATCTAGTCATTCCGGCAATCACATGACCTCCTCCGACCCTTGGCAACTGGGCTCCTGACCCTCGCGTCCAGTGAGGCCGTGGAAATGGACGAGATCCTGAAAGAGCCTGGCAGAACCTGGGTTGCTCCTCGGCTGAGCTGGAGGAGGCTTTGCCCTGTGACCAGGTCAGTTACAGCAGGCACTGAATGTCCAAGCCGGGCAGTACCCCGCCCCATCCCCACAGAGAGGCCTGCCTGGCGCCAATCGCCTGCGAGCAGCAGCAGGACGTCCCCCGGGGCCAGAACGACTATTTCTGTCGGGGGTTGGCGGGTCCTCGCGGGCGCCTGTTGTCGCATCTCCTTGGGGCTCGGCAGGGTCCACGCAATCCCCCCATCTGTGTCACAAGCGCCATCGAGATGTCACGGGGCCGGCCAGTCTCCGCTGCTGACTACTTTCTGGCAATCCAGGCCGCACAACCCGCTTGCCATGGGCAATTTACTGTTTCTGCCTTGCTAAACTAGTTTTCTGGCCCCGCAGGCGATGCCGGAGGCACCGGACGCCAACCCGACCCAGCCTTCAGCCAGGCTCCTCAGCCTGGCCAAGGTCACCCTGCGGCTTCTGAGCCTGCCCCTCGCCCTGTTCCTGCCCGCAGGCTGCTGAACCGGTGTCTGGGTCGTGTGACTCCACCCCCTAGACTTTACATCGCCCCAAAGGAGCGATGTCCTCACCTGGAGGCCACAGGCTCCTCTCTGTGGATCCCACCGCCTGAATCCTGGAGGCAAATCCGGGAGAAGAACCAGCGCTGTCGGCAGGGAACTCGCTGAAGTATGGACACCTGACCTCCACAAGGATCCCTCCTCTCGGCCATAAGTATACCCTCCAGCCTTCAACACCTTCCAGGCTCCTCACGGAGATCAAGGCGAGGGCCCACAAGGAGCCCAGAAAGGTGACGAAAGAGGAGGCTCGGGTCTAGGCCAAAGAACAGCGGGTCAAGTAAAGGCTCCTCCCCACGAAGGAGAAGGGGCCGTTGACATCTAGGCCCCTAGAGACCCAAGGAGTCCCTCTTCCTTGAGGCGCAGAGTTGGGCTTCTGGAGGGAAACCTCC
>NW_007127592.1:0-580 GCF_000164805.1 Carlito syrichta
CAGGCTCCTCAGCCTGGCCAAGGTCACCCTGCGGCTTCTGAGCATGCTCCTCGCCCTGTTCCTGCCCGCAGGCTGCTGAACCGGTGTCTGGGTCGTGTGACTCCACCCCCTAGACTTTACATCGCCCCAAAGGAGCGATGTCCTCACCTGGAGGCCACAGGCTCCTCTCTGTGGATCCCACCGCCTGAATCCTGGAGGCAAATCCAGGAGAAGAACCAGCGCTGTCGGCAGGGAACTCGCTGAAGTATGGACACCTGACCTCCACAAGGATCCCTCCTCTCGGCCATAAGTATACCCTCCAGCCTTCAACACCTTCCAGGCTCCTCACGGAGATCAAGGCGAGGGCCTACAAGGAGCCCAGAAAGGTGACGAAAGAGGAGGCTCGGGTCTCGGCCAAAGAACAGCGGGTCAAGTAAAGGCTCCTCCCCACGAAGGAGAAGGGGCCGTTGACATCTAGGCCCCTAGAGACCCAAGGAGACCCTCTTCCTTGAGGCGCAGAGTTGGGCTTCTGGAGGGAAACCTCCCTTGCTCACACACAAAAAAGAATTAGGATGAGAAGGCCCGGGTGTCGTCCATGAGA
>NW_007127593.1:0-623 GCF_000164805.1 Carlito syrichta
CTTCTCCTTGCTGCTGGAGAAGTTCCCTGAATAAATGCTGAAGGGTCCAGCTCTCCAGGCTGGCTGATGTTGCTGATGCCTGAGAAAGAGATCAGGACAAGCCTCAGATATTCCACCAAGGAGCTCTCCCCCACCCAGAGCTGCCAGACATAGGCCCTCCACGCGCAAGTCTCATGCCACATCTCCTGCTGCTGCCACCTCCACTGCAACTGTTGTGGATAGAGGTGAGCTGCCCCACTAACCAAATGTCCTGTGTGTCCTAGGCCCATATCCCTCTCAAGTCTCATACCTGCAGAAGGAAGACCCAGACATTGTTGTGTATAGAGTGCCATTCTTATTTCCTTATCCCTCATCCAGTCCATTCCACCATGAACCCTGTTACCCCTGAAAAGCCTATTAATTCCACGGGAGTCATTTCTAGCATCTTAGCTAACACATCTGCTCACTTCACCTCACAATCCACTTCAGACCCTAGTGCCTGGTGCTACTTACATTGACAGTTTTCCTGTGTTTAAGAGTGTGACATTCAGATCCACCATCAACATTAGGGTAAGTGTACTCCCGCATTTTCTCATCAAAATGTCTTTAGAGCGCAGTGGCACCCTGAAAAGTCATCAGTCTAT
>NW_007127594.1:0-3410 GCF_000164805.1 Carlito syrichta
CCAAACGGGCATGAGGCAACAGGTTTACTTTGAAGAGTCACTAAAAGACAACAAGTCGCTTTAAGTACTTTAGGTTTTTTTGTAACATATCAGTGATGTTTATTTTGTTGAAGTAATTGTGCAGGTCTCATTAGCTTAGTGTTATGAGGAGCAAAGGAAGAGGCAGTTGAGATTAATAGGGGAATTGTTAGCCTTATTAAAATAAATGGCAAAAAGGTTTTTAAAAACACCTTTTTGAAATTCCTGAATACTTGTTAATATAAACTGAGGATATTTAGAAATAGACATGGGAATTTCTGAGTTCAAAATATGATAACTTTTGAGATTTTTTACCTATGTTACTATACTTGCTAATGTATGATAAAACTATTTAGAATTAAACATATATTTTTTCTGATCAAGACAGAGTAACAGAGACTATACTTATTTTCTATCAAGATTTACCCTTCTAGCCGGGCTCAGTGGCTCAGCCTGTAATCCCTCGTTTTGGGAGGCTGAGGTGAGTGGATTGCCTGAGCCCGCGGGTTCGAGACTCACCTGGGTAACTTGGCGAGGCCTCATCTCTACAATAAATCAAAAAATTAGCCGGGTGTGGTAGCGTGTGCCTGTAGTTCCAGCTACTTGGAAGGCTGAGGCGGAAGGATCGTTGGAGCCCAGCAGGTCGAGGCTGCGGTGTCCGGGAGCGGCCACTGCACTCCAATCTGGGTGACAGAGAGAGACTCCAACTCAAAAAAAAAAAAAAAAGATTTACCCTTCTATCTGAAACAGCAAAAAAATGAGCAAAATATATGAATCAAAGGCATTGTAAATCAGGCAAAAATGTGCTATGATTGCTGAGAGATGTGAAAAACAAAAAGAGATTAATTCTATGAGTGTTTCAGTTTGCTTGTTTGAGAGAGTTTCTTGACCATAACCCAGCAAAGAAAAATGCAAAAAGACTCTGGTGCACTGCTGAATCAAGCGCGAAGAAAGAAGTTTTGTCTCATTCATACCTAGTCTCCTATCCTGTTTCTACTACTTTCTGACTGAGATGAAGACATGGACGGAGAATACAGACCGAGCATATAGATTCATTAAAATAACTCAAGATATCCTAAAAACAACATCATAAGCAGAACTAATTGGACAATTTCATTCAGAACAGTAAACCCAACAATATCATATCATTAAATATAAACATCTTAAACACTTTATATAAAAGGCAGAAAAAAAAAGATTTGATGAAAAAGTAAAACCCAATGCTATCAGTCTACTAGCATTTTATTTTGATAAAATGATACAGACAGACATGAGAAAAGAAGGAAAAAGTTACAAAATGTTAAAAGAAAGCTAAAATGGTCATACTAATTTTAAAATATATTTCAAGGCAGAGAATATTAATAGGGATACTTACGGTAATTTTACCATAATAAAAAATATTAATTCATCAAGAGTATGCAATTTTAATGTTTATGCTTAGAACACTTTTAAACATATGAGGCAAAACTGAGTTGTACTACTGGAGACATAGAAAAAATTTAGAATTGCAGTAAGAGTCACTATTTCTATAATGGATCAAATAAGTAGAAAGAAAATCAGAAAAGATAGAAAAGTTTTGAACAACATTATCAACCAACATGATTTAATTGACATTTCATGATACAAACCATGGATCAAAATAGATTGCATTCTGAATCATGAAAACATGGTTCATAAACTTAAAGTAGTTTTGAGAAATTTAATCTCTTAATAAAAGCCAAAAGATTTGAATAATACAGAGTATCCTTTGATTAAATTTGAATTAAAATCAATATCAGAAAACCTCTGTCCATCTCCAAATATTTGGAAACACATATTCTAAATGATGCTTATAAATAAAGCACTTTGAAAATATTTTTAACATAAAAAAAAGATAGACATCTACCCAAAACAATTGGAAACACATAAAACAAATACACAGAAATCACAAAATCAAGAATAACAAAGAATAGGTTTACTGAACAGATAATCAAAAGCAATATACTCTTTAGTTAGAACAGAAAAAAAGAGTGAAGAAACATATAAATAGATTTTAAAATAAACCAAATGAATTACATAAATGTAACAGAAATTTAAATAAAATATGGGAGGCTACCCTGAATAATTCTAACCCTGAATATTCATTTCTCCTAGGTAGTCAGACCCTGGACTACCTAGGAGAAATGAATAAAAATCTAAGAAACATATGACATAAAAAGACTAAATCATAAAAGAAATAGAAAGTAAGAACAAATCCAAACTAATATGAAGATTGAATCCATAATAATCACTTCTCAGCAAAGAAAAGCCAATGTCTAAATTACTTCACTGGTGAATTGTACCAAACATTTAAGGAATAAATGCACATGTTTTAAACTCTTGCAATTTTGGAACATTTGGAAACTTTCAAATGCATGTTATGGGACTAGCATGACTCAGATACCAATCCCAGATGAAGAAAACACAACAAAATTACATTCCAATGTGCTGGAATAGAGGTATAACAATCTTCAACAAAATGGCAGCAAATTGAATCTGGTAGCACATTAAAAGCATCATATTCCATGATCAATTGGGGATTTATCTCTGGTATGCAAGGATGTTTCAACTGTAAATATCAGTTTTGTGATTCACTACATTAATAAAATAAAGAATAAAAGTGACATGCTGATCTCAATAGATGCAGAGAAACATTTCATGCAATTCAGACACTTTGATGATAATAATTTTCTAAACCTCAGAATATACAGAGGTGCCTCAAGACAATAAATATTCTATAGGAAAAGGTGACAGTTGCCACCATAATCAATAGTGAAAAGCTAAAAGTGTTTGTATTAAGATTGGGAACTAGAGAGCAATGGCCTCTTTCCAACCTATATTAATCATAGTGATGGAAGTTCTAACCTGAGCAATTAATAAGAAAAAAATAAAATAAAATAGATGCATATTAGAATAAATGATGCAAGATTGTTTGTGTGTGGATGACATAGTCTTACATATGTGTATATAAAACCTAACAGACTCCACCCCATAATTGTTAGATTAAAAAATGATTTCAGGAAAGATATATGACACTTAATAAACATACAAAAATCAGATGTGTTTTTAAACACAAAAAGCAGCCTGAAAATGAAATTAAGGCCAGGCTCAGTGGCTCAACCTGCAATCCCAGCACTTTGGGAGGCCGAGGTGAGTGTATTGCCTGAGCCCGCGGGTTCAAGACCCACCTGGGCAACTTGGTGAAACCTCATCTCTACAATAAATCAAAAAATTAGCCGGGTGTGGTAGTGTGTGCCTGTAGTTCCAGCTACTTGGAAGGCTGAGGCGGAAGGATCGCCGGAGCCCAGCAGTGGAGGCTGCGGTGGCCGGGAGCGGCCACTGCACTCCAGTCTGGGTGACAGAGTGACACTCTA
>NW_007127595.1:0-3189 GCF_000164805.1 Carlito syrichta
CTGAGTGGATTGCCTGAGCCCGTGGGTTCGAGACTCACCTGGGTAACTTGGCGAGGCCTCATCTCTACAATAAATCAAAAAATTAGCCGGGTGTGGTAGCGTGTGCCTGTAGTTCCAGCTACTTGGAAGGCTGAGGCGGAAGGATCGTTGGAGCCCAGCAGGTCGAGGCTGCGGTGTCCGGGAGCGGCCACTGCACTCCAATCTGGGTGACAGAGAGAGACTCCAACTCAAAAAAAAAAAAAAAAGATTTACCCTTCTATCTGAAACAGCAAAAAAATGAACAAAATATATGAATCAAAGGCATTGTAAATCAGGCAAAAATGTGCTATGATTGCTGAGAGATGTGAAAAACAAAAAGAGATTAATTCTATGAGTGTTTCAGTTTGCTTGTTTGAGAGAGTTTCTTGACCATAACCCAGCAAAGAAAAATGCAAAAAGACTCTGGTGCACTGCTGAATCAAGCGCGAAGAAAGAAGTTTTGTCTCATTCATACCTAGTCTCCTATCCTGTTTCTACTACTTTCTGACTGAGATGAAGACATGGACGGAGAATACAGACCGAGCATATAGATTCATTAAAATAACTCAAGATATCCTAAAAACAACATCATAAGCAGAACTAATTGGACAATTTCATTCAGAACAGTAAACCCAACAATATCATATCATTAAATATAAACATCTTAAACACTTTATATAAAAGGCAGAAAAAAAAAGATTTGATGAAAAAGTAAAACCCAATGCTATCAGTCTACTAGCATTTTATTTTGATAAAATGATACAGACAGACATGAGAAAAGAAGGAAAAAGTTACAAAATGTTAAAAGAAAGCTAAAATGGTCATACTAATTTTAAAATATATTTCAAGGCAGAGAATGTTAATAGGGATACATACGGTAATTTTACCATAATAAAAAATATTAATTCATCAAGAGTATGCAATTTTAATGTTTATGCTTAGAACACTTTTAAACATATGAGGCAAAACTGAGTTGTACTACTGGAGACATAGAAAAATTTATAATTGCAGTAGGAGTCACTATTTCTATAATGGATCAAATAAGTAGAAAGAAAATCAGAAAAGATAAAAAAAGTTTTGGGACAACATTATCAACCCAACATGATTTAATTGACATTTTCATGATACAAACCATGGATCAAAATACATTGCATTTCTGAATCATGAAAAACATGGTTCATAAACTTAAATTTAAAGTATTGAGAAATTTAATCTCTTAATAAAAGCCAAAAGATTTGAATAATACAGAGTATCCTTTGATTAAATTTGAATTAAAATCAATATCAGAAAACCTCTGTCCATCTCCAAATATTTGGAAACACATATTCTAAATGATGCTTATAAATAAAGCACTTTGAAAATATTTTTAACATAAAAAAAAGATAGACATCTACCCAAAACAATTGGAAACACATAAAACAAATACACAGAAATCACAAAATCAAGAATAACAAAGAATAGGTTTACTGAACAGATAATCAAAAGCAACATACTCTTTAGTTAGAACAGAAAAAAAGAGTGAAGGTACATATAAATAGATTTTAAAATAAACCAAATGAATTACATAAATGTAACAGAAATTTAAATAAAATATGGGAGGCTACCCTGAATAATTCTAACCCTGAATATTCATTTCTCCTAGGTAGTCAGACCCTGGACTACCTAGGAGAAATGAATAAAAATCTAAGAAACATATGACATAAAAAGACTAAATCATAAAAGAAATAGAAAGTAAGAACAAATCCAAACTAATATGAAGATTGAATCCATAATAATCACTTCTCAGCAAAGAAAAGCCAATGTCTAAATTACTTCACTGGTGAATTGTACCAAACATTTAAGGAATAAATGCACATGTTTTAAACTCTTGCAATTTTGGAACATTTGGAAACTTTCAAATGCATGTTATGGGACTAGCATGACTCAGATACCAATCCCAGATGAAGAAAACACAACAAAATTACATTCCAATGTGCTGGAATAGAGGTATAACAATCTTCAACAAAATGGCAGCAAATTGAATCTGGTAGCACATTAAAAGCATCATATTCCATGATCAATTGGGATTTATCTCTGGTATGCAAGGATGTTTCAACTGTAAATATCAGTTTTGTGATTCACTACATTAATAAAATAAAGAATAAAAGTGACATGCTGATCTCAATAGATGCAGAGAAACATTTCATGCAATTCAGACACTTTGATGATAATAATTTTCTAAACCTCAGAATATACAGAGGTGCCTCAAGACAATAAATATTCTATAGGAAAAGGTGACAGTTGCCACCATAATCAATAGTGAAAAGATAAAAGAGTTCGCAATAAGATTGGGAATTAGAGAGCAATGGCCTCTCTCCAACCTATATTAATCATAGAGATGGAAATTCTAACCGGGGCAATTAATAAGAAAAAAATAAAATAAAATAGATGCATATTAGAATAAATGATGCAAGATTGTTTGTGTGTGGATGACATAGTCTTACATATGTGTATATAAAACCTAACAGACTCCACCCCATAATTGTTAGATTAAAAAATGATTTCAGGAAAGATATATGACACTTAATAAACATACAAAAATCAGATGTGTTTCTAAACACAAAAAGCAGCTTGAAAATGAAATTAAGGCCAGGCTTGGTTGCTCAACCTGCAATCCCAGCACTTTGGGAGGCCGAGGTGAGTGTATTGCCTGAGCCCGCGGGTTCAAGACCCACCTGGGCAACTTGGTGAAACCTCATCTCCACAATAAATAAAAAAATTAGCCGGGTGTGGTAGTGTGTGCCTGTAGTTCCAGCTACTTGGAAGGCTGAGGCGGAAGGATCGCCGGAGCCCAGCAGGTGGAGGCTGCGGTGGCCGGGAGCGGCCACTGCACTCCAGTCTGGGTGACAGAGTGACACTCCAACTCAAAAAAAAAAAAAAAAAAATACCGAGTAATAAACTAAGGAAGTAGAAGCCTTATAAAATGAAAACCACAAAATATTGAAGAAAATGTGAAAGACACAAACAAATGGAAGGATATCCAATACACAATTGAAACCCTTAATATTGTTAAAATGTCAATAGTACCCAAAGCAATCTGCATATTTATATCAACTGAAGCAAAACCTAGGATACTTTATTTTACAGGAATAAATAAAATAAATCTCCATAGCAGACAGATGAACATGAATG
>NW_007127596.1:0-5177 GCF_000164805.1 Carlito syrichta
CTGAGTGGATTGCCTGAGCCCGTGGGTTCGAGACTCACCTGGGTAACTTGGCGAGGCCTCATCTCTACAATAAATCAAAAAATTAGCCGGGTGTGGTAGCGTGTGCCTGTAGTTCCAGCTACTTGGAAGGCTGAGGCGGAAGGATCGTTGGAGCCCAGCAGGTCGAGGCTGCGGTGTCCGGGAGCGGCCACTGCACTCCAATCTGGGTGACAGAGAGAGACTCCAACTCAAAAAAAAAAAAAAAAGATTTACCCTTCTATCTGAAACAGCAAAAAAATGAACAAAATATATGAATCAAAGGCATTGTAAATCAGGCAAAAATGTGCTATGATTGCTGAGAGATGTGAAAAACAAAAAGAGATTAATTCTATGAGTGTTTCAGTTTGCTTGTTTGAGAGAGTTTCTTGACCATAACCCAGCAAAGAAAAATGCAAAAAGACTCTGGTGCACTGCTGAATCAAGCGCGAAGAAAGAAGTTTTGTCTCATTCATACCTAGTCTCCTATCCTGTTTCTACTACTTTCTGACTGAGATGAAGACATGGACGGAGAATACAGACCGAGCATATAGATTCATTAAAATAACTCAAGATATCCTAAAAACAACATCATAAGCAGAACTAATTGGACAATTTCATTCAGAACAGTAAACCCAACAATATCATATCATTAAATATAAACATCTTAAACACTTTATATAAAAGGCAGAAAAAAAAAGATTTGATGAAAAAGTAAAACCCAATGCTATCAGTCTACTAGCATTTTATTTTGATAAAATGATACAGACAGACATGAGAAAAGAAGGAGAAAGTTACAAAATGTTAAAAGAAAGCTAAAATGGTCATACTAATTTTAAAATATATTTCAAGGCAGAGAATATTAATAGGGATACTTACGGTAATTTTACCATAATAAAAAATATTAATTCATCAAGAGTATGCAATTTTAATGTTTATGCTTAGAACACTTTTAAACATATGAGGCAAAACTGAGTTGTACTACTGGAGACATAGAAAAAATTTAGAATTGCAGTAAGAGTCACTATTTCTATAATGGATCAAATAAGTAGAAAGAAAATCAGAAAAGATAGAAAAGTTTTGAACAACATTATCAACCAACATGATTTAATTGACATTTCATGATACAAACCATGGATCAAAATAGATTGCATTCTGAATCATGAAAACATGGTTCATAAACTTAAAGTAGTTTTGAGAAATTTAATCTCTTAATAAAAGCCAAAAGATTTGAATAATACAGAGTATCCTTTGATTAAATTTGAATTAAAATCAATATCAGAAAACCTCTGTCCCTCTTCCAAATATTTGGAAACACATATTCTAATGATGCTTTATAAAAAAGCACTTTGAAAATATTTTTAACATAAAAAAAAGATAGACATCTACCCAAAACAATTGGAAACACATAAAACAAATACACAGAAATCACAAAATCAAGAATAACAAAGAATAGGTTTACTGAACAGATAATCAAAAGCAACATACTCTTTAGTTAGAACAGAAAAAAAGAGTGAAGGTACATATAAATAGATTTTAAAATAAACCAAATGAATTACATAAATGTAACAGAAATTTAAATAAAATATGGGAGGCTACCCTGAATAATTCTAACCCTGAATATTCATTTCTCCTAGGTAGTCAGACCCTGGACTACCTAGGAGAAATGAATAAAAATCTAAGAAACATATGACATAAAAAGACTAAATCATAAAAGAAATAGAAAGTAAGAACAAATCCAAACTAATATGAAGATTGAATCCATAATAATCACTTCTCAGCAAAGAAAAGCCAATGTCTAAATTACTTCACTGGTGAATTGTACCAAACATTTAAGGAATAAATGCACATGTTTTAAACTCTTGCAACTTTGGAACATTTGGAAACTTTCAAATGCATGTTATGGGACTAGCAGGACTCAGATACCAATCCCAGATGAAGAAAACACAACAAAATTACATTCCAATGTGCTGGAATAGAGGTATAACAATCTTCAACAAAATGGCAGCAAATTGAATCTGGTAGCACATTAAAAGCATCATATTCCATGATCAATTGGGATTTATCTCTGGTATGCAAGGATGTTTCAACTGTAAATATCAGTTTTGTGATTCACTACATTAATAAAATAAAGAATAAAAGTGACATGCTGATCTCAATAGATGCAGAGAAACATTTCATGCAATTCAGACACTTTGATGATAATAATTTTCTAAACCTCAGAATATACAGAGGTGCCTCAAGACAATAAATATTCTATAGGAAAAGGTGACAGTTGCCACCATAATCAATAGTGAAAAGCTAAAAGTGTTTGCATTAAGATTGGGAACTAGAGAGCAATGGCCTCTTTCCAACCTATATTAATCATAGTGATGGAAGTTCTAACCTGAGCAATTAATAAGAAAAAAATAAAATAAAATAGATGCATATTAGAATAAATGATGCAAGATTGTTTGTGTGTGGATGACATAGTCTTACATATGTGTATATAAAACCTAACAGACTCCACCCCATAATTGTTAGATTAAAAAATGATTTCAGGAAAGATATATGACACTTAATAAACATACAAAAATCAGATGTGTTTCTAAACACAAAAAGCAGCCTGAAAATGAAATTAAGGCCAGGCTCAGTGGCTCAACCTGCAATCCCAGCACTTTGGGAGGCCGAGGTGAGTGTATTGCCTGAGCCCGCGGGTTCAAGACCCACCTGGGCAACTTGGTGAAACTTCATCTCTACAATAAATCAAAAAATTAGCCGGGTGTGGTAGTGTGTGCCTGTAGTTCCAGCTACTTGGAAGGCGGAGGCGGAAGGATCGCCGGAGCCCAGCAGGTGGAGGCTGCGGTGGCCGGGAGCGGCCACTGCACTCCAGTCTGGGTGACAGAGTGACACTCCAACTCAAAAAAAAAAAAAAAAAGAAAATGCAATTAACCAAACAATCCTATTTTCAATAACACCATAAAGGATAAAATACCGAGTAATAAACTAAGGAAGTAGAAGCCTTATAAAATGAAAACCACAAAATATTGAAGAAAATGTGAAAGACACAAACAAATGGAAGGACATCCAATACACAATTGAAACCCTTAATATTGTTAAAATGTCAATAGTACCCAAAGCAATCTGCATATTTATATCAACTGAAGCAAAACCTAGGATACTTTATTTTACAGGAATAAATAAAATAAATCTCCATAGCAGACAGATGAACATGAATGCTAAAATACCCTTGAGAAAAAAACAAATCTAGAGACATTATACTTCCTGATTTAAAGTATACTGCAAATCTACAGTAAATAAAACAGTATGGAATGAGCATACAGACATGCATATACACCAATGGGACAGAAATTAATCTATATGTGGTCAACTGATCGTCAATAATATGTTAAGAATACACAGGGAAAGACAGTCTGCTTAGCCAATGGTCTTGGAAAAACTGGATATCCACATGCATATAAATAATAAGGAACCCTTATCTTACAATATAGATTTCAATTGAAAGGATGTGGAAACAATGTAAATGTCCATCAAAAGATAAATGCATAAAGAAAAACAAAAAAGAGGAGTGAGAGGAGCAGCAACAACAGCAACAGTAACAGGAGGAATGTCCTCCCCACAGATGTAATAATATGGCAAATGTAATCTTTATCATAGAAGTCATTACTTTAAATGTAAGTAACCTCAGTGCCCCCCAAAAAAGACAGTTTATAAAACATAGTTTTAAACACTTAGAGTTTGTTTAAAAAAGAGTTCATATAACAAAACAAAATGCTATTCTACTACTTGCTGTTTACTTGGAACATGGCAGGTAGATTAACAGTAAAAGGATGGATTAAGAAATATTATGAAACGTTTCCATGACCTCAGTTTTAAGTTACACACCATTCTGAGTAACATGATGAACTCTTCGGCCAGGGACATGGTTCATCGTGGTGGCCTGCATCCCCACGAGGTCCATACTGGCTGCCACTTAGTTGTTCAGTAGCCATATACATATGGCTGTTGAGACTGTTGAGGCTGTTGAGATGTTGGATACAAACAAACATTGTCTCTGTGAAATGGTGGAGGAGGGAAGAGAAATGTGCTAACTTTGTGGTTGCAACACAAACTGCAAAGAAATATGAAGGGTTTAGTAGTATCGGAGGGTTCAAGCATTTGCTGAGGGTCTTGGAACATACTCTCTGCAGATAAGTGGGGAATACTGTAGTGGGAGGCTGAACCACAAAGTTCTTCAAGCTGTAAAAAATTATACCAGAGGAGAATGTTGTATGTTAGCAATGAAGGAAGAGCAGTAGAAATGGGCAGTAATTGGGTGTATATATGCTGATTTTTTTTCTCTTAAGTTAAAAAAAATGCATGAATGTATAAAGCAAAAATTGTAGGATTGTCTGTGTGTGAAGGGAGATTTCCTTACGTTGACCTCTTTTATAAAGGCTGTGAGGAAGAATCTGTTCCTTCCCTCTCTCCTGGCTTCCAGTGGTTGCCAGCAACGCTTGATGTTCTTTGGCTGGTGGACATATCACTCCAGTCCTGCCTCTGTCTTCACATGGCCTTTCCCTATGTATCTGCCCGAGCCTTCAACATTTTCTCTCCCCTGTGCTTGTCTCTACACCCAAATCTTCCTCTTCTTCTAGGAACACCAGTCATTAGATTAGGGTTCGTTGTAGTAATCTAGTATGAACTCATCTTCATTACATCTGCCAAGACCCGATTTCCAAAAAGTGTTTCATTGATAGGAACTGGAGGTTAGGATTTTAACATTTCTTTTGAGATGAGACAATCTACTCACCATAGAGGAAAACCGGGTGGAGCAAAAACAATGTTCACTTTTGCATAGGAAACAACACTCCCAACCTTTCTTTCCAAATTGTCTACCAATTCATTGGAACCAACAGGATGTCTTTTCACCTTTTCAGGCTTCGGTGCCCCCGTCTGTAAAAGTGAGAATATGGACCATATGAGTTCGGGGGCTATTTCTATAAAATTCTGTGATTTTTAAATGCAATGTTATACTGGCAATTCTTTAAGTAATGTTTCAACTTTAGTTATATTGATAAAATCTAGAGAAATTTTCAAAGTGATTATGCTTGATTTGGCGTTACAAAGCCACTAGCCACTCTAGAGTCATCACATCATAATCATCTATTAAATTATACCAG
>NW_007127596.1:7069-8460 GCF_000164805.1 Carlito syrichta
ATGTCCCGACCAGCGGGACAAGTAAAACGTGGGCAAGAGGAGGACTACCTGCTGCTGGTGAAAAGAGAGAGAGAGACCAAGAGAGAGAAAGAGACAGGAGACACGCAGAATGGAGTCAAGACAGTGTTCTGATCAAGCCTCCAAATTTTATTGTTAGGCGATTGCTTATATACATAGCAAAGAGGGGCGGGCTGAAATTGGGCGTGTGGCGGCTTATGATAGGAGGAAGAGTAGTGGGTGGTATGAGGAGAGGAGGTGGGAGGGGTGTTGTGGTTTGGCGCGCGCGGGCTTTTCAGAGGACAAAGAAGAAGGCTTATATAAGATGATTGCTATTTTTAAAATGGCTCCCAACAGTACAATAACTTGTTAGCTCTCAAGTAGTTATCATCTCAGACCTTCACAGTTCTTACAAGTGCCATTGAGAAATTTACTATTTAACAAGAAGGTAAGAAATGTACACAGGTAGACTACAATAACCACAATATCTTATAATTGTGACAACAGTCACCCAAAATACTATAGAGAAGGACAAAATTGACTCTGACCAAGAGACAGTTTCATGTAGTCAGTTTAAGATAAGCCTTGGAGAATTTTTAAGGGAAGCGAAGGAACTTGTATGGGAAAAGGAAAGCATACAATTCTTTTCCTATTTCTTTGACTGTTCTATCTTCTACTGTTTCCTCCTCTGTGACCCTTAAGTGTTAGTATTCCCTAAGATTCTGTCATTTGCCCCGTTTCTCTTTGTAATCTGTGTTCTTTCTTGGGAAATTATATCTATTCCTATGACCTAAAATATGAATTTCTGTTCCTATTTCCTAAACTCCAGATCCTTATTTCCAGTTGTCTACTTCATATATTTTACAGGTGACCCAAATTGAACATGTCCAAGTTGAACCAATTGTCTCTCTTCCCCTGACATATTCACTAGTCTCTTCCTCCTCCCATTTATGAAATAATCATTCCCAAGACCCAAAACAAAAACCCACAAGCAATTCACATTCCTAGGCAGGCATGTCATCAGAACTAAGAAATCTTTTAAGAAATTTTTTAAGTTTCATGGTATCGGGCTGAGATAAACAATGCTGCTCAAATCAGTGTTAAGCCTGTAAATAAAAGCTGCTCTGACCTGACAGTCATTCTGTCCCTTCAAGGTGACTTTTCTTTATCTCTACTCTGATTTGTCATGAGTTGACTTGATAGCTCAGTGTTGTTTTTCTTCAGAGTTTCTATTATTTCCTTATAATTGCCTCCATATACTAATTGTATGCCTACCCATATTAGATTCTTCACAGTTAGATATGCTTGCTGTCCAATGGATTCATGATAACTTTTGGAGAATTGCTATGCCCCATGAAACAATTAATAAATAAGCTCCGAGGATTTTACCTCCG
>NW_007127597.1:0-849 GCF_000164805.1 Carlito syrichta
TTTTTGCATTTTCTCACCTGGTTTTTGACGTTTGCTACAAACGAAATTGCTGGATTTTGTGGTGTGTTATGCATAACTTTTTAGGAAAGTGGTATAGGTGTTTCCATAGAAGATTCATTGTTTTACGTAATCATCAGTAATTGTTAATGGGTCCAATTCCTTCACATCCCCCTTAACATTTTCTCTTTTACGTTTTATTCTTTTTTCTAATGGTCATATTGTGGGTATGTAGTGGAATTTCATTATATCTTGTTTGTATTGCTTTGTTTTGTTTTTCTTGTCATTAGAACAGAAACAGGAAATCTATACAGACTTTTAAGTGTATTTACAGGAAAGTCAGCTATAAACAGTGCTGTACAGCAGGACTCTAGAATTTATTCGTCTTGAATAAATGAGGTGCTGTTCATTGTTGTTTGATTCACATTTCCCTAAACTTAGTGTTGATGTGCATCTTGTCATTTGTTTATTGGCTGTGTGCTTGGAAGGTGTATCTGTTCAAGGTTAATTTCCAGTTTTTGAGCGAGATTTTTTTTTTTACTGTTTTGTTGTTAATTTATAGGCGTTTAAACATAATGTCCTGCCTTGATCACTTAGAGGTATGATTCCAAAATATTTTTTCTTGTGTTTTGAGTTGCTAATTTTCTCTGTTGGATGTGTTCTTTCATAGACAAAAGTTTTTTTTTTTGAAAGCAGGAGTTAGTTAAGACATAAAAGTTCCCTGCAGAGTGAGGGGACCCGAAGGAAGGTTGTCCCACAAAGGCTTTAATTTTGATGAAGTCTCTTCTATTTTTTCTGCCTGTTTTTGGTGGTGAACAAAAAATAATTGACAAAATCACTGTCATGAAGTTT
>NW_007127598.1:0-867 GCF_000164805.1 Carlito syrichta
TTTTCTCTTTTACGTTTTATTCTTTTTTCTAATGGTCATATTGTGGGTATGTAGTGGAATTTCATTATATCTTGTTTGTATTGCTTTGTTTTGTTTTTCTTGTCATTAGAACAGAAACAGGAAATCTATACAGACTTTTAAGTGTATTTACAGGAAAGTCAGCTATAAACAGTGCTGTACAGCAGGACTCTAGAATTTATTCGTCTTGAATAAATGAGGTGCTGTTCATTGTTGTTTGATTCACATTTCCCTAAACTTAGTGTTGATGTGCATCTTGTCATTTGTTTATTGGCTGTGTGCTTGGAAGATGTATCTGTTCAAGGTTAATTTCCAGTTTTTGAGCGAGATTTTTTTTTTTACTGTTTTGTTGTTAATTTATAGGCGTTTAAACATAATGTCCTGCCTTGATCACTTAGAGGTATGATTCCAAAATATTTTTTCTTGTGTTTTGAGTTGCTAATTTTCTCTGTTGGATGTGTTCTTTCATAGACAAAAGTTTTTTTTTTTTGAAAGCAGGAGTTAGTTAAGACAGAAAAGTTCCTGCAGAGTGAGGGGACCCGAAGGAAGGTTGTCCCACAAAGGCTTTAATTTTGATGAAGTCTCTTCTATTTTTCTGCCTGTTTTTTGGTGTGAACAAAAAATAATTGACAAAATCACTGTCATGAAGTTTTCCTTCTAAGTATTTGTCTAAGGGTTTTTATGGTTTCAACTGTTACTGTTAAAATTTTTATGGTATAAGACAAGTTCAAATTTATTCTCTCGCATAAGAGTATTCTATTTTCTGAGAAATGTCAAAAGACTGCCCTGTTCATATTGAGTGAATTTGGCAATACATGTGTATGTTGATTCCAGGGTGGTTCATTCTGT
>NW_007127599.1:0-773 GCF_000164805.1 Carlito syrichta
ATTCATTTTAGGGGTACAAGTGGTTTTTGGTTACATGGATTCATTGTATAGTGGTAAGAAGTCTGGGCTTTTAGTATACTCATCACCCCCACTAATGCACATTGTACCAGAGAGAGGTAATCTTTCTTCCCTCACCCTCCTCTTCCCCTCCTCCTTCTGAGTCTCCAGTGTCTGTTGTACCATTCTGCATATGTCTTTGCAGAGCCATAGTTTAGCTCCCACCTGTATCTGAGAGCATGTATTTCGTATGTGGCAATTCCTGATGGGAATGGGGGAAGAGCAATTTCCCCAAAAGTCTGTGTCCAAAGAGCAAATGGTGACAGACTTTTTGCATTTGAGATGCTGTGGGTTTGCAAGAATCCACTTGGAAATTCTGAGGAGATGCACTTCAGTGAGTCTAAGCATCACTTGGGTAGTCTGCAAAATGCAGATCACCAGGTCCTGCTTCTAGCCTGCACTCAGTGCATGAAGGGTGACAATCAGAAACTGCATTTCTTCAAATAGGTTCCTCAGGCGAATCTGGTTTAAGTTGTCCATGAGCCACATTTTGAGAGATTCTTACTTGGTGCATGTTATATATCCTTTTATATCTGTCTATTGTCTGTCTATCCATGGATACTCATGTGTCTGCCTCTTTCTCTCTTTGTCTTCCCCAATGTACATACATCTTCACACTCCCCAAATCTTCTTTTCTCATATGCTTTCAACATCTGATATCACTTGCACATTTTACATGCCAGTAAATGGTTCTTGGTTAAATTATTCCTGTGTTG
>NW_007127600.1:0-3499 GCF_000164805.1 Carlito syrichta
CTGGACATTGACCACAAACGGTGAGTTTAGAAGCTCTCATTTTTTTTGCATTTTCTCACCTGGTTTTTGACGTTTGCTACAAACGAAATTGCTGGACTTTGTGGTGTGTTATGCATAATTTTTTAGGAAAGTGGTATAGGTGTTTTCATAGAAGATTCATTGTTTTACGTAATCATCAGTAATTGTTAATGGGTCCAATTCCTTCACATCCCCCTTAACATTTTCTCTTTTACGTTTTATTCTTTTTTCCTAATGGTCATATTAGGGTATGTAGTGGAGTTTCATTATATCTTGTTGGTATTGCTTTGTTTTGTTCTTTTTCTTGTCATCCCCCTTAACATTTTCTCTTTTACGTTTTATTCTTTTTTCTAATGGTCATATTGTGGGTATGTAGTGGAATTTCAGTATATCTTGTTTGTATTGCTTTGTTTTGTTTTTCTTGTCATGAGAACAGAAACAGGAAATCTATACAGACTTTTAAGTGTCCTTACAGGAAAGTCAGCTATAAACAGTGCTGTACAGCAGGACTCTAGAATTTTTTCATCTTGAGTAAATGAGGTGCTGTTCATTGTTGTTTGATTCACATTTCCCTAAACTTAGTGTTGATGTGCATCTTGTCATTTGTTTATTGGCTGTGTGCTTGGAAGATGTATCTGTTCAAGGTTAATTTCCAGTTTTTGAGCGAGATTTTTTTTTTTTACTGTTTTGTTGTTAATTTATAGGCGTTTAAACATAATGTCCTGTCTTGATCACTTAGAGGTATGATTCCAAAATATTTTTTCTTGTGTTTTGAGTTGGTAATTTTCTCTGTTGGAAGTGTTCTTTCATAGACAAAAGTTTTTTTTTTTGAAAGCAGGAGTTAGTTAAGACAGAAAAGTTCCTGCAGAGGGAGGGGACCCGAAGGAAGGTTGTCCCACAAAGGCTTTAATTTTGATGAAGTCTCTTCTATTTTTCTGCCTGTTTTTTGGTGTGAACAAAAATAATTGACAAAATCACTGTCATGAAGTTTTCCTTCTAAGTATTTGTCTAAGGGTTTTTATGGTTTCAACTGTTACTGTTAAAATTTTTATGGTATAAGACAAGTTCAAATTTATTCTCTCGCATAAGAGTATTCTATTTTCTGAGAAATGTCAAAAGACTGCCCTGTTCATATTGAGTGAATTTGGCAATACATGTGTATGTTGATTCCAGGGTGGTTCATTCTGTTCCACGGATCGTTATGTCTGTTTTTATGCCAGTACTTCACTGTTTCGGGTATTAGAATTTTGTGTTAAGTTTGAATGCAAAAAGTGTGAAACCTTAAACTTTTCTCCATCTTTTTTTTGGGATTTGCTGGCCATTTCATAGATATAACACTTCTCATTTAATGCCTTGAATTATTAAATGTGTTTGGGCATGCAGGACACCCTATCTACATGGATGTGTCAACATGAACACCATTCTCAATTGGTTAGTCAGGATTGTGCTGTGTCATTTGCTCACAGGCAACCTTCCTACTGGCTTACCTCCCCTCCACATTTTTTCCATAATTACTGTGTTGAGTTGTGACAGTTGTTTGTACATATGATCCACCTTCTTGGCAAAGGTTCATGTTTCCAGAAGTGAGTGTCTGACCTGAGTTAAGCCAGTTGGAAGCCCTTCCCAGGAACTGAAGGTTGGGAATAAGAGAGAATATAATTTTTTGCATGGAGTTGGTCTTCTAGCAGCTGAATCTGGTGAAGTGATTTAGGGGAAGAGGTGGACGGGACAGTGCCTTCCTCAAACAGCAACAAGAAACAGAGAGGGACCTGCAGTCTCCCAGCCCTTCTCTTCTCCCTTCCTAAGTCTTGTACAGCCCTGTACCAGCCCCTACAAGATCTCCTGTTTTTCTGTACTTTCCTGTACTCTGGTGGGATTTTGTAAGTTCCATAGGGCCCTTATCTCCAGAAAGATTCTAACCCCTTATTCCCTTGGTATTAGCCAGTTTAATGTGGGTTGTTCTGATTATTCTTAGCCCATCAGAATATTAATTGTGTGTCCCAATTTGGAATTTGAACCAGCCTGCTTCTAAGTTGGCATGTAAGAACAAATAAAAGCTTGCCAGTGGACCTAGCTATGTGTGGGTTTCACACATGGGACCTATTCAGTTTTCCACTGCTTGTTGCTTATGTGGTAGCTTTTTGCAATATGATTAGAACAAAATAAAATAAATCAAAACGAATCCAAAGCTATTCAAGCTGGAAATAAAATGAGCAAAAATTGAAAATGTTAATATGTGGAAATTCTTTTTTTTTTTTCAATTTCATTAATTTTAGGGGTACAAGTGGTTTTTGGTTACATGGATTCATTGTATAGTGGTAAGAAGTCTGGGCTTTTAGTATACTCATCACCCCCACTAATGCACATTGTACCAGAGAGAGGTAATCTTTCTTCCCTCACCCTCCTCTTCCCCTCCTCCTTCTGAGTCTCCAGTGTCCGTTGTACCATTCTGCATATGTCTTTGCAGAGCCATAGTTTAGCTCCCACCTGTATCTGAGAGCATGTATTTCGTATGTGGCAATTCCTGATGGGAATGGGATTGGGGGAAGAGCAATTTCCCCAAAAGTCTGTGTCCAAAGAGCAAATGGTGACAGACTTTTTGCATTTGAGATGCTGTGGGTTTGCAAGAATCCACTTGGAAATTCTGAGGAGATGCACTTCAGTGAGTCTAAGCATCACTTGGGTAGTCTGCAAAATGCAGATCACCAGGTCCTGCTTCTAGCCTGCACTCAGTGCATGAAGGGTGACGATCAGAAACTGCATTTCTTCAAATAGGTTCCTCAGGCGAATCTGGTTTAAGTTGTCTATGAGCCACATTTTGAGAGATTCTTACTTGGTGCATGTTATATATCCTTTTATATCTGTCTATTGTCTGTCTATCCATGGATACTCATGTGTCTGCCTCTTTCTCTCTTTGTCTTCCCCAATGTACATACATCTTCACACTCCCGGTAAGCTCCCCAAATCTTCTTTTCTCATATGCTTTCAACATCTGATAATCACTTGGCACATTTTACATGCCAGTTAAATGGTTCTTGGTTAAATTATTCCTGTGTTGTAGCTCTGAGCTTATTTTTTTTTCCTTGGAGCAGAACCATACCCTATAGTGTCCAGTTGGACCCTTCAGTGTGTGGGCAGTGGGAGGCAGGTGTGACCCTTCCCTTTCCATTGATCCACACTCTGCCCTCAGGGAAGCTACTCTTTTCAGTCCAAATTTCAATTTTAGAAGAAAACTAGAACCTGACTTTTAAGCCTTGTCAGGTACATGGCCTGGAGGAAGACAAACACCTTGGAGGTGGGACTCGGGTTTTAGGAGGGTAGAGAGGCAGGTGGGAAACATGAAAGGGAATGTCATGGCCCTTACTCCCAAAAGCTGAGTTATAAATTCAAACTTGCAGTTTCTTGTGTCTTCTTTAACCACTGGGTCTATAATAAAAAGTTGGCTTGAGGTTAAGTTTGTGATCTTGTCTTGAGAATTTTG
>NW_007127601.1:0-821 GCF_000164805.1 Carlito syrichta
CAGTTGGACCCTTCAGTGTGTGGGCAGTGGGAGGAAGGGGTGACCCTTCCCTTTCCATTGATCCACACTCTGCCCTCAGGGAAGCTACTCTTTTGAGTCCAAATTTCAATTTTAGAAGAAAACTAGAACCTGACTTTTAAGCCTTGTCAGGTACATGGCCTGGAGGAAGAAGACAAACACCTTGGAGGTGGGACTCGGGTTTTAGGAGGGTAGAGAGGCAGGTGGGAAACATGAAAGGGAATGTCATGGCCCTTACTCCCAAAAGCTGAGTTATAAATTCAAACTTGCAGTTTCTTGTGTCTTCTTTAACCACTGGGTCTATAATAAAAAGTTGGCTTGAGGTTAAGTTTGTGATCTTGTCTTGAGAATTTTGTTGGGTATACTTTGAACTTAGCCTTAAGGAGATTCCAATGGGCTCTTTTTTATTATAAAGATGCGGGGTACAATTCAAGGTTAGGTATACAAGCATTGATTATGCACGTACCCTGGTTGATGAGGTATGCCCTTCTCCCCCAGCAGTTTCCCTCAACTGCCGAAACCGTCCCCCTGACAGTTTCCCACTACTGCCAATGGTTTTCTTATAGTATTACAATAATTGTTCAAGGTCTTTTTATGAGTGAAAACTTATGGTACTCTTTTTTTCCCCCCTGTGATTACTGAGTATGACTTTTTTCCCCCTGTGATTACTGAGTATGATCGACTCTAAATCCACCCAAGTTGCTGCGAAGTCCATATGTTTGTCTTTCTTTATGGCTGCATATTAAATGGATTCTTCTATATGCCAAGCTGCTGTGGTCACTTCAGGGGTGCCAGAATTGCTG
>NW_007127602.1:0-785 GCF_000164805.1 Carlito syrichta
CACACCAAGATTGGTCTGGCTTAACATTTTGCTCTTTTCTTAAAGAAACAGGTTGCTTGTATTTATTATTGCTTGTTTATTACTTTATTGCTTATATTTTCCTCTGTGTTTAAGCTCATCTTTGGAGGCTTTACTTTAGTGGTTTTGGAGTCACTGTCCTATCTCTCATGACTTATCTGTTTCTGCCCTTGGCCTTCTCTGAGGAGGGGGTAGTGTTTGAATCAATGGAGTGATGGGCAGGAAGGAAGGTATAGTGACCTTTGGAACTGATTAACTGTTGTCCTGGTGAGCTGTCACCATGGAATATCGAAACTGGCAGGGAATTCTTGAGCCATTTTGCCCCACCCCTGTTTCTTGGCTACATGCTACCTAAATCATTTCCAAGAGAAGGCTTTTTCACTTTCAAAGTCCCTTAGGGAATAAGAGTAAATACATTTTTAGTTTTTTGGTTTTTTTGAGTTGGACTCTCACTCTGTCGCCCAGACTGGAGTGCAATGGCCGCTCCCAGCCTCTGCAGCCTCAACCTGCTGGGCTCCGACAATCCTTCTGCCTCAGCCTTCCAAGTAGCTGGAACTACAGGTACGCACTACCACGCCCGACTAATTTTTTGGATTTATTGTAGAGATGAGGTCTCACCAAGTTGCCCAGGCGGGTCTCGCACCCATGGGCTCAAGTAATCCACTCACCTTTGGCCTCCCAAAGTGCTGGGATACAGGCAGAGCCACCGAGCCCGGTCTTTAGTTTGTTTTTAATGGCTTGTTACACAAAGCCAGAAAAACCCCACA
>NW_007127603.1:0-838 GCF_000164805.1 Carlito syrichta
CCTTTCCTTTCCTTTCCTTTCCTTTCCTTTCCTTCCTCCCTCCCTCCCTCCCTCCCTCCCTTTCTCTCTCTCTCTTTCTTTTCCTTTCTTTCTTTTCCTTTCTTTTTTTGAGTTGGAGTCTCACTCTGTTGCCCAGACTGGAGTGCAGTGGCCGCTCCCAGCCACCACAGTCTTGGCCTGCTGGGCTCCAGCGATCCTTCCACCTCAGCCTTCCAAGTAACTGGAACTACAGGTGCACGCTACCACACCTGGCTAATTTTTTTGATTTATTGCAGAGATGAGGTCTCGCCAAGTTGCCCAGGCAGGTTTCGAACCCGTGGGCTCAGGCAATCCACTCACCTCAGCCTCCCAAGGTGCGGGATTACAGGCTGAGCCACCGAGCCTGGCTCTTTCTTTCTTTTTTATTTTTATTTTTATTTTTTTTTTGAGTTGGAGTCTCACTTTGTCGCCCAGACTGGAGTGCAGTGGCCACTCCCGGCCACCGCAGCCTCGCCTGCTGGGCTCTGGCGATCCTTCCGCCTCAGCCTTCCAAGTAGCCAGAATTACAGGTATGCGCTACCACGCCCGGCTGATTTTTTGATTTATTGTAGAGATGAAGTCTCGCTGCCCAGGCGGGTCTTGAACCCGCGGGCTCAGGCAATCCACTCACCTCAGCCTCCCAAAGGCGCGGGATTACAGACTGAGCCACTGAGCCCAGCTCTACCTTTTTCTGCTGTGGAAGTCCTTAGGGAATAACAACTCTTTAAAACTTAATACAGTCATATTTCAGGAGATTGCTTTTCCTATCTTCTCTCCCTGCCCCCATATTCCTTTTCTCTTACCCGCTTGTGGACATTAT
>NW_007127604.1:0-1036 GCF_000164805.1 Carlito syrichta
TCATTGAATAACAGCATCTCCATTTCCCTTGATAATAGGGACAAATAATCCCGGCTGGTAAGTAATACCTTCGTTACTTTTTTGGGGTTAGTGGTAGCATGAGAAGAAGCTCAAAATAGATGGATAATCTTTTCAGTTTCAATTCAGTGGAACACATGTTTTGCCTTCTTGTGACAGTTCCCTCCTTGGGAACCTAGACTTCTCTGTCAACAGAGGCCAAAGTTGTCAGACATGAAGAAAATATTCTGTGATGGCTTCCTGGGTGTGATAATGGGAGGAACCACTCCCACTTCTGATTCTTGATGTTCAGACAGATGAAGTATTTTGACCATTTATTGGTCAAATTCACATTCTAGCACTACAACCTCATGAGGGTGTTGGCTCTTAGCTAGTACTGTCATTGAGTCGTCACAATTTTTTTCAACCATTAAAGCAGTCTAGCTGCCTCTGGGTGATCATGTTTGTAGTAAGGCTAGGGAATTCCATGGACATGCCCAGTACTGCACTTCATTTGCTGTGAAATGAATTCCTTTATTAGAAGTAATGTTATAACTGGGCTCAGTGGCTCAGCCTGTAATCCCGCGCTTTGGGAGGTTGAGGTGAGTGGATTGCCTGAACACGCGGGTTCGAGACCTGCCTGGGCAACTTGGTGAGACTTCATCTCTACAATAAATTAAAAAAAAAAGTAGCCAGGTGTGGTAGCACGTGCCTGTAGTTCCAGCTACTTGGAAGGTTGAGGCGGAAGGATCGCAGGAACCCAGCAGGTAGAGGCTGCAGTGGCCGGCAGAGTGAGACCCCCCAACTCAAAAATAAATAAATAAAATAAAAATAGAAATAGAAGCAATGTTATATAGGATACCAGGACAGTGAATAAGGCATTCTGAAATTGAAATATTTTGACTCTAGCATAATCACTGCAGGCAGGGAAAGCAATTCCAATGAGGAAAAATTGTTCTATGAGATGGGAGGGGTGCGATGTAGTCAGCCTGCCACCAGGTGTGACTCAATGTTAATTTCTGAGTTTGGCAGGTTGGGA
>NW_007127605.1:0-1208 GCF_000164805.1 Carlito syrichta
CCTTATTGGATTTTAACTGACAACCCTGTGAGCTTGACCGAAGGTAAATGTATTATTACCCCATTTCAGAAAAACCCAGAGCTGATTCTGTAAAGGTGCATGAATGCCCAGGCTCCTGCAGTAGTGTGAGGTGAGACTGGGTCTTTGGTACTTTCCAGGTGACCTTACAAGCCTCATCCAGGAGACAGAGGGCTCGGCTAAAGGGATCAGTGAATTGAGACTTGAAGGAATTTTAGAAGGATTCTTGGATGGAGTAGGGACTGAAACTTCAGAATGTGGGTACTTTCTTTCACAAAGGCAGTAGGATGTGCAGCTTCCCCAAATATCACTTTCCCCAATTCCACCAGCGACTTAGACTCCTTAGTTCAAGTACAGATAATCCCAGAAGGCAATGGGTTAAGGAGGGTTATACGTTTCAAGGTGACAAGCCATTTTTTGAAAATCACTTTACCATCAAGGACTGGTCATAGGGCAGGTATAGATGAACTAAAGAGAGAAGGGAAAGTAAGAAATACAGCCATTTGTTGCTGGCATTGCTTGTGTCTGAAAGTTGGCCCAGTCATCTGGGAGCAGAAGACACTAGGTGCTTGGGGACAAGAAAATTGGAGGTGGATGCTCAACAAAGACAGTGCCAGCTGATTTTTAAGAGGCCAGCCATGTCCCTTATTGTCATCATCCTCTTCACTCCTTGTAAAACTTTTTTACTAACTGATAATTGACCACACCAAGTGTGAGTCCTCTTTCCTTCCTGCATGCTTCATCGTCCCTTGTACCTTCCTTCCCACCTTAGTGTACCTACCCCCAATGGCCCATGCTGCTTCACCTCCATGATGTTTCTCATAACTGGAATCCTGGCCCTCCTCACTGCTCTTTTCTATTTCCCCTGGCCAATTTAGAAAGAAAGAAAGAGAAATAAAGCAGGCAGGTGAACTTCATTTCGGTATCTCTACTTTCTTTCCATGCCTTAAGGCCCAGCTCATGCAACCCCTGCTTCATGAAGACTTTGCTGATCATATTTTCTGGACTTAACTGCTTCTTCTTCTCAACTCTTATAGCACACCATCTATACCTCTCTCCTACATTTATCATCTCATTCCTTCTTTTATTGCCACATATTTATAATTCATCCAGAGGAGTTTGTATAGTGCCTGCCATGTGTCAGGCATTGTGTTAGGCACTTTGGATGCAGAGTTGAATGAAACTTGATT
>NW_007127606.1:0-821 GCF_000164805.1 Carlito syrichta
TTTTTAGTGATTCATCACAGAAACAAAGAACAGAGTTCCATATATTCTCACTCATGAGCTGAACTTGATCACTCTGTAAGAGAGTGAATGACATTAGTGGAAACCTGCTTAGAGGGACTCTTGAGATTGGCATTTGAGGGTTACTGCTAGGGAAGGGAGGGGCATAACTCATCAACCAGGGAGCCTGTATAATCTAACTTTTTATATCTAACTCTGAATTGTAACCCATATTTTTTTAAAAAATTAAAATAAATAAATAAATAAATAAAAGCTGTTAAACATGCAACTGTCTTTGTTTATTCTATATTTTATTTATTTTTTCTTTACAAATAGTTACAATTCAGGGTTGGGCCTAGAAATGTTCATTATGCACGGATTGATTTTTTAAGAAATTTATAATACTCCAATGGTAACTCTTTTTCCTTTGAATACGTTGGAATACAGGGTATAATTCTGCCTTCAAAATTGACAACTACAGTGTTTCTCACATAAATTCTGAATGTTTTATTCTGACTAAATTGAAACTTGTTGAGATTCCAGATCTATATCATTCTCAATAAACTGAACCTTGAGATTCAGTGTACCTCATTGCTGTTCAGAAGGCAGAATGCATAATAAATTTAATTTTTTTATAATCAAAATTTTTATTATGGTTTTGTGACTTACAGTTAAGGTTTAGGTTTACAATTATCTTTCATTCAGGCAACCTGTTGATAACAGTTGTTTCCCCGTCCGCAGACAGATATTTGCTACTGTTAATCCCATCTCCCTCCCCCCACATAGTTTCCTAGTACCACCAGTCATTTTCTATAGTATAACAT
>NW_007127607.1:0-8215 GCF_000164805.1 Carlito syrichta
CACAGAGTCGGGACCCAGCACAGCCAAAGACCGCAGAGCTGCAGGGGCACCAGGGCAGCCGCTGACCACGGAACTTGACCCCTGGCACCGCGGCCTGCTGTGGGGCCCCCAGCGGCGCCACAGACCAAGCCTGGCCCCCTGCGCCTCAGGCCTTGCAGTGTTGGTGTCCCGAGAGCATAGGAGGGAACTTTGGTGAGGCCGCTCCTGGACATTGACCACAAACGGTGAGTTTAAAAGCTCTCATTTTTTTGCATTTTCTCACCTGGTTTTTGACGTTTGCTACAAACGAAATTGCTGGACTTTGTGGTGTGTTATGCATAACTTTTTAAGAAAGTGGTATAGGTGTTTTCATAGAAGATTCATTGTTTTACGTAATCATCAGTAATTGTTAATAGGTCCAATTCCTTCACATTCCCCTTAACATTTTCTCTTTTACGTTTTATTCTTTTTTCCTAATGGTCATATTATGGTATGTATTGGAGTTTCATTATATCTTGTTGGTATTGCTTTGTTTTGTTCTTTTTCTTGGTCATCCCCCTTAACATTTCTCTATTACGTTTTATTCTTTTTTCTAATGGTCATATTGTGGGTATGTAGTGGAATTTCATTATATCTTGTTTGTATTGCTTTGTTTTGTTTTTGTTGTCATGAGAACAGAAACAGGAAGTCTGTACAGACTTTTAAGTGTCCTTACAGGAAAGTCAGCTATAAACAGTGCTGTACAGCAGGACTCTAGAATTTTTTCATCTTGAGTAAATGAGGTGCTGTTCATTGTTGTTTGATTCACATTTCCCTAAACGTAGTGTTGATGTGCATCTTGTCATTTGTTTACTGGCTGTGTGCTTGGAAGATGTATCTGTTTAAGGTTAATTTCCAATTTTTGAGCGAGATTTTTTTTTACTGTTTTGTTAATTTATAGGCGTTTAAACATAATGTCCTGTCTTGATCACTTAGAGGTATGATTCCAAAATATTTTTTCTTGTGTTTTGAGTTGCTAATTTTCTTTGTTGGGAGTGTTCTTTCATACACAAAAGTTTTTTTTTTTTTTTTGAAAGCAGGAGTTAGTTAAGACAGAAAAGCTCCTGCAGAGGGAGGGGACCCGAAGGAAGGTTGTCCCACAAAGGTTTTAATTTTGATGAAGTCTGTTGTATTTTTCTGCCTGTTTTTTGGTGTGAACAAAAAATAATTGACACAATCACTGTCATGAAGTTTTCCTTCTAAGTATTTGTCTAAGGGCTTTTATGGTTTCAACTGTTACTGTTAAAAATTTTATGGTGCAAGATAAGAGTTCAAATTTATTCTCTTGCATAAGAGTATTCTATTTTCTGAGAAATGTCAAAGACTGCTCTGTTCACACTGAATGAATTTGGCAATACATGTGTATGTTGATTCCTGGGTGGTTCATTTTGTTCCGCAGATCGTTATGTCTGTTTTTATACCAGTACTTCACTGTTTTGGGTATTAGAATTTTGTGTTAAGTTTGAAGGCAAAAAGTGTAAAACCTTAAACTTTCCTCCATCTTTTTTTTGGGATTTGCTGGCCATTTCACAGATATAACACTTCTCATTTAATGCCTTGAATTATTAAATGTGTTTGGGCATGCAGGTCACCCCATCTACATGCATGCATCAACATGAACACCATTCTCAAATGGTTAATCAGGACTGTGCTGTGTCATTTGCTCACAGGCAACCTTCCTACTGGCTTACCTCCCCTCCACATTTTTCCATAATTGCTGTGTTGAGTTGTGACAGTTGTTTGTAAATATGATCCACCCTCTTGGTAAATATGGCCCACTCTCTTGGCAAAGGTTCGTGTTTCCAGAAGTGAGTGTCTGACCTGAGTTAAGCCAGTTGGAATCCCTTCCCAGGAACTGGAGGTTGGGAATAGGAGAGAATATAATTTTTTGCACGGAGTTGGTCCTCTAGCACCTGAATCTGGTGAAGTGATTTAGGGGAAGAGTTGGATGGGACAGGGCCTTCCTCAAGCAGCAACGAGAAACAGAGAGGGACCTGCAGTCTCCCAGCCCTTCTCTTCTCCCTTCCTGAGTCTTGTACAGCCCCGTACAAGCCCCTACAAGATCTCCTGTTTTTCTGTACTTTCCTGTACTCTGGTGGGATGTTGTCAGTTCCATAGGGCCCTTATCTCCAGAAAGATTCTAACCCCTTATTCCCTTGGTGTTAGCCAGTTTAATGTGGGTTGTTCTGATTATTCTTAGCCTACCAGAATATTAATTGTGTGTCCCAATTTGGAATTTGAACCAGCCTGCTTCTAAGTTGGCATGTAAGAACAAATAAAAACTTGCCAGTGGGCCTAGCTATGTGTGGGTTTCACACATGGGACCTATTCAGTTTTCCACTGCTTGTTGTTTATGTGGTAGCTTTTTGCAATATGATTAGAACAAAGTGAAATAAATCAAAACGAATCCAAACTGTGGAGAAATAGCTATTCAGGCTGGAGATAAAATGAGCAAAAATTGAAAAGGTTAATAGCTATGTGGAAATTCTTTTTTTTTTTTTTTCAAGTTTCATTAATTTTAGGGGTACAAGTGGTTTTTGGTTACATGGATTCATTGTATAATGGCAAGAAGTCTGGGCTTTTAGTGTACTTATCACCCCCACTAATGCACATTGTACCAGAGAGAGGTAATCTTTCTTCCCTCACCCTCCTCTTCCCCTCCTCCTTCTGAGTCTCCAGTGTCCATTGTACCATTCTATATATGTCTTTGCAGAGCCATAGTTTAGCCCCCACCTGTATCTGAGAGCGTGTATTTCGTATGTGGCAATTCCTGATGGGAATGGGAATGGGGGAAGAGCAATTTCCCCAAAAGTCTGTCACCAAAGAGCAAATGGTGACAGACTTTTTTACATTTGAGATGCTGTGGGTTTTCAAGAATCCACTTGAAAATTCTGAGGAGATGCACTTCAGTGAGTCTAAGTATCACTTGGGTAGTCTGCAAAATGCAGATCACCAGGTCCTGCTTCTAACCTGCACTCAGTGCATGAGGGATGACATCAGAAACTGCATTTCTTCAAATAGGTACCTCAGGCGAATCTGGTTTAAGTTGTCCATGAGCCACATTTTGAGAGATTCTTACCTGGCGTATGTTATATATCCTTTTATATCTGTCTATTGTCTGTCTATCCATGGATACTCATGTGTCTGCCTCTTTCTCTCTTTGTCTCCCCCTATGTACATACAGCTTCACAGTCCTGGTGAGCTCCCCACATCTTCTTTTCTCATATGCTTTCAACATCTGATAATCACTTGGCACATTTTACATGCCAGATAAATGGTTCTTGGTTAAATTATTCCTGTGTTGTAACTCTGAGCTTATTTTTTTTTTCCTTGGAGCAGAACCATACCCTATAGTGTCCAGTTGGACCCTTCAGTGTGTGGGCAGTGGGAGGCAGGTGTGACCCTTCCCTTTCCATTGATCCACACTCTGCCCTCAGGGAAGCTACTCTTTTGAGTCCAAATTTCAATTTTCAAGAAAACTAGAACCTGACATCTAAGCCTTGTCAAGTACATGGCCTGGAGGAAGACAAACACCTTGGAGGTGGGACTCGGGTTTTAGGAGGGTAGAGAGGCAGGTGGGAAACATGAAAGGGAATGTCATGGCCCTTACTCCCAAAAGCTGAGTTATAAAATCAAACTTGCAGTTTCTTGTGTCTTCTTTAACCACTGCATCTAGAATAAAAAGTTGGCTTGAGGTTAAGTTTGTGATCTTATCTTGAGAATTTTGTTGGTTATGCTTTGAACTTAGCTTTGAGGAGATTCCAATGGGCTCTTTTTTATTATAAAGATGTGGGGTACAATTCAAGGTTAGGTATACAAGCATTGATTATGCACGTACCCTTGTTGATGAGGTATGCCCTACTCCCCCAGCAGTTTCCCTCAACTGCCAAAACTGTCCCCCTGACAGTTTCCCACTACTGCCAATGGTTTTCTTATAGTATTACAATAATTGTTCAAGGTCTTTTTATGAGTAAAAACTTATGGTACTCTTTTTTTCCCCCCTGTGATTACTGAGTATGATTTTTTTCCCTCTGTGATTACTGAGTATGATCGACTCTAAATCCACCCAAGTTGCTGCGAAGTCCATATGTTTGTCTTTCTTTATGGCTGCATATTAAATGGATTCTTCTATATGCCAAGCTGCTGTGGTCACTTCAGGGGTGCCAGAATTGCTGATTTAATTGATACTCTCTAATCAGTAAGGAGGTGAAATTTGAAACCCGAGGAGGGAAAAGTCAGATATTTTAGAGTAAGAGTATATTATATTAAGTGCTGCTGTTTACATATTGTGGATGTTTGCTTGGTCACTTAATCCTTCTAAAACTCAAGTTCATTCTTGAAATAAAAGGGAACAATTCTAGACACATTTCATAGGATTGTTGTGAGGCTAAAATAAATTCATGGATACAAATGTTGACTTCCAATTCTATTGCCTTTGAGTTGGAGTCTCACTGTTGCCCAGGCTGGAGTGCAATGGCACACTCATGGCTACCCCAGCATCGACTTGCTGGGCTCCAGTGATCCTTCCACCTTAGCCTTTGAAGTAGCCAGAACTACAGGGGCACACTACCACACCCAGCTAATTTTTGATTTATTGTATAGACAAGTTTTCGCCATGTTACCTGGGCTGCTCTCAAATTCACGGGCTCAGCCTCCCAAAGTGCTGGGCTTACAGGCTGAGCCACAAGCCCAACCCATTTTTATCATTAACTGGAATGTATCAATTGGCTACTATTCATCCTAAGAATATTTATTTATTAACAGATGTTTATTAACAACACTTATGCATGTCAGGTTACATTTGTTTATTTATTGATTGATTATGTAAGTGATTACACTTATGCATGTAAGGTTACATTTGTCTGTTTATGTATTGATTGGTAACAAATGTCAAGAAGCTTAAAACCTGCTCTCAAATATCTATCTCAGACTGCAGTTAGATGATAAAATATAAATGTTATAATCCAATATGTGGTTTCCATAGTGTTAGGATGCATCAGCAGTCATACAAAAGAAAGAACAATGCAATCTGTCCGGAGGAGTTAGGGTTGGCCTTGTGGAGGAAGTAATTTTGATCTGAGGCTTAAAAGATGGGAGAAGTATTTCAAGTTGAACAGTTAGGAACACAGATAGGCTGAAACAAAAGGAAGATTTATTAACTTATTTGACAGAAAAGACTAGAGGTTTATGACTTCCGGTCAGACTTGGTTTAGCAGCTTAGCAGTATCGATGACTTTGATTTCCTTGGCATTACTAGTCTAGCTTGTGCAGTGTCATTTGCATCCTCATGTTACACATTGTGTACATTCAGCAACATCAGTCTCTGTCTATATTCTACTTGCTGAAGCAGTCACAAAGATCTGTCTAGGCTCAAAGGAAGCAACAGAGACCCCCACCACTCAATAGGGAATGTGTGAGGGTCAAATCGCAAGGTAAACATGTGGGATGGAAGATGTGGGGAAATCTGGGCCACAATGGAGAGATGAGTGGGGGCTGGGGAAACAAGGAGACTCCCTGCTGGGGTCCGGGCTTGAGCTGGTGCTTGAAGAGTAGGTAGTTGGATGCAGAGAGGGACAGGAAGAAAAGAACATGTGCTGATTTTAGAGACACAGGGGAGGGCTTCTGTTCCTTTCTGGGTCTTCTAGATGTCTGCTTGCTGCTCAGACAACAAACTGGCCAAAAATGTAGTCCATCTCTACTACCTGTCTGTGGAACATCAAGGCATTCAGTGGTTTCAAAGCACATGGCTTCCTTCTAGGTGTCCTTGAATACATTGAACCTCGGTTTTTAAGTTCCCTGTGTCTGCCTGAACTGACCAGGCTTGTTAAAGTGCAAATCTATTTCTCCTGATTTTTCCCTTTGTTTTCCAGTATATTCTGAGATAGGAAGAGTCTCGGTACCATAGGATTGAAAGAGTCATCAGTGTCTTGAGTTGGAGCAATAAGTGTCTTGTTAATGCAGAAATCACTTTAAATTAAATATGTGCGTACCTGCCTCTCTCTCACCCATCAGAGAGTATCTGGAGGGAAGAAATTATGTTTAACATATACCAGTATCTGAAGCACAACCAGTACATAGTAGATGCTCAATACAAGGTTATTGGAATGAAATACCTTTCTTTACTTAACCTTCAAGGTTGAATGAAAGCAATACTGAACTTTGGGCGCTTTCATGCCAGCTCAGGCTGTTGTGAAGCTCAAACTTCTTTCTGCCCCTTATTTTTTTTTATTCCCTTCCTCCCTCCGCCCCTTTTATTTATTATTCCTTTTCTTTGGCCTGGAGTCTGGACAGTTCCTTTGTGCTTCTTCTCTAGAACAGGAAGGTGATCTGTCCCAAATTTCTGATTCTATATCTGACAGTGAGATCTCAGAATTGAGGCTTTAATTCCCAAGCACACCTTGTCTGTTTCTTATGGAGGGGGGATTGCTTTGACCAGAGTCAACTCAAAAGAAGGGGACTGCTCTGTCCCTCTTCCCTTTTTCTTGGCAAGTTTCTCTGGCCTGGACTCTTTTGCTTATAGCTAAGATATGTGAAGAAGTTACTTGTACAGAGATATTTTTCCAGAAATGAATTTTTCAGGACTGTGGCCATGGATTCTCAGCCAAAGGAAGGAAAGGAGATATGACCAAATGTTTGCTGGTGAATCAATACAAATAAATTATGTGCTCTTTGTTAGTATGTCCTGTGCTACACGAGAGAAGGCTCTTAGATCACCTACCATCAGCTGCTGGAGGCTCTAATGCTTTCTGAGTAGTTATATGGAGACATTGCCCAGGTTTACGATAGTTTAGGCAATATGTATACCTTTCTGGTAGGGATGTTGGTTAGACTGCAAGAGTGATGCTGGCCTCTGTAAAAGTCTGGCAGGGATGGAGTGGGGTGGGGAGCAGTTCTTCTCAGGGTCTGACTTTCTCTGTAGAAAGTTATGTAAATACCATGTGTACCTCCCCATCTTGCCCTCGCAGTGCCTTAGGTCAGGACCTTTGAGTTTCTCATGCCTACATTTCCCCATGGTTTTCAGTGTACTGCCAATTAGAGAGAGTCTAGTAATTTGTAGGAGCTAGGTTGTGATAAATACCAGATCATGGGTGATATGTCATTCGTTCCACGATTATCTGCAGGAGATTCACAAGGTGCTGGGTCTAGGTGCTTTTCCAGGTGTTGGAGAGATATCAGCAACCGAAACAGATGAGGTGTTTGCCTTGAAATATCTTACAAGTTATTGGCTACTTCCAGTCTGGGGGAATTGCTGATCCCCAGGAAATCCACTGGGATCAGCAACTATAAATTGTTTGGCTGAGAGCTCTTCTGTTTCCTGAGACCTAAGAGGAAGCATGCCCCAACAGGAGTGGCAGAAGAAGCGAAGTGTGGGTGCCTGCAGGGACCACTCCTGAAATTAAAAGAGACAGGTTGTTTGGATCACACACCAGGCAAAATGGACTTGGATGGACCCGTGATCTTCCCATCATCAGGTAGGCTATCAATGTGTGTCCACAAAGCAAGCAACAGTGTGCGGGGAATTCCAGGCTTTTATCGCTGTATCAGTGAGAGTCCTGGCAGGATTGCTCTTTGTTTTGTAAGTTTTAAGTTGTCATCACTAAAGAAGTGGCATGCCCCTTCTTGAGAACAAGACATTTTCCCACTCAGATGACAAATGACCTGGTTTGCTCAAAGATGGGGAAGGAAGGGGTTTGATATATGCTGAGGGCTTATTGTGTGCCTGGCAATAAACTACCATTTAATGAATCCTCACAACAACCCAATGAAGGGAGTGGTGTTGGCTTATTTCAGTCAGAAGTCAGTAGGAGTAACACTCGTGCCCAGACAAAGTAAGTGGACGAGCCCGGACACCACAACAAAACTGCTGGTTTAAACATTTCGCTCTTTTCCTAAAGAAACAGATTGCTTGTATTTATTGTTGCTTGTTTATTGCTTATTGCTTATGTTTTCTTCCATGTTTACGCTCATCTTTGGAGGCTTTGCTTTAGTGACTTTGGAGCCACTGTCCTATCTCTCATGACTCATATCTGTTTCTGCCCTTGGCCTTCTCTGAGGAGGGGTGGTGTTTGGATCGATGGCGTGATGGGCAGGAAGGAAGGTATAGTGACCTTTGGAACTGATTAACTGTTGTGTCCTGGTGAGCTGTCACCATGGAATATGGAAACTGGCAGGGAATTCTTGAGCCATTTTGCGCCCC
>NW_007127608.1:0-4590 GCF_000164805.1 Carlito syrichta
CCAGCTCTATTGCCTTTGAGTTGGAAGTTTCACTGTTGCCCAGGGCTGGAGTGCAATGGCACACTCATATCTACCCCAGCATCGACTTGCTGGGCTCCAGTGATCCTTCCGCCTTAGCCTTTGAAGTAGCCAGAACTACAGGGGCACACTACCACACCCAGCTAATTTTTGATTTATTGTATAGACAAGTTTTCGCTAAGTTACTGGGCTGGTCTCAAATTCATGGGCTCAGGCAATCCACTCGCCTCAGCCTCCCAAAGTGCTGGGCTTACAGGCTGAGCCACGAGCCCAGCCCTATTGCCATTTTTATCATTAACTGGAATGTATCAATTGGCTACTATCCATCCTAAGAATATTTATTTATTAACAGATGTTTATTAACAACACTTATGCATGTCAGGTTACATTTGTTTATTTATTGATTGATTATGTAAGTGATTACACTTATGCATGTAAGGTTACATTTGTCTGTTTATGTATTGATTGATAACAAATGTCAAGAAGCTTAAAACCTGCTCTCAAATATCTATCTCAGACTGTAGTTAGATGATAAAATATAAATGTTATAATCCAATATGTGGTTTCCATAGTGTTAGGATGCATCAGCAGTCATACAAAAGAAAGAACAATGCAATCTGTCCGGAGGAGTTAGGGTTGGCCTTGTGGAGGAAGTAATTTTGATCTGAGGCTTAAAAGATGGGAGAAGTATTTCAAGTTGAACAGTTAGGACCACAGGCTGAAACAAAAGGAAGATTTATTAACTTATTTGACAGAAAAGACTAGAGGTTTATGACTTCAGGTCAGACTTGATTTAGCAGCTTAGCAGTATCGATGACTGATTTCCTTGGCATTACTAATCTAGCTTGTGCAGTGTCATTTGCATCCTCATGTTACACATTGTGTACATTCAGCAACATCAGTCTCTGTCTATATTCTACTTGCTGAAGCAGTCACAAAGATCTGTCTAGGCTCAAAGGAAGCAACAGAGACCCCCACCACTCAATAGGGAATGTGTGAGGGTCAAATCGCAAGGTAAACATGTGGGATGGAAGATGTGGGGAAATCTGGGCCACAATGGAGAGATGAGTGGGGGCTGGGGAAACAAGGAGACTCCCTGCTGGGGTCCGGGCTTGAGCTGGTGCTTGAAGAGTAGGTAGTTGGATGCAGAGAGGGACAGGAAGAAAAGAACATGTGCTGATTTTAGAGACACAGGGGAGGGCTTCTGTTCCTTTCTGGGTCTTCTAGATGTCTGCTTGCTGCTCAGACAACAAACTGGCCAAAAATGTAGTCCATCTCTACTACCTGTCTGTGGAACATCAAGGCATTCAGTGGTTTCAAAGCACATGGCTTCCTTCTAGGTGTCCTTGAATACATTGAACCTCGGTTTTTAAGTTCCCTGTGTCTGCCTGAACTGACCAGGCTTGTTAAAGTGCAAATCTATTTCTCCTGATTTTTCCCTTTGTTTTCCAGTATATTCTGAGATAGGAAGAGTCTCGGTACCATAGGATTGAAAGAGTCATCAGTGTCCTTGAGTTGGAGCAATAAGTGTCCTTGTTAATGCAGAAATCACAATAAATTAAATATGTGCGTACCTGCCTCTCTCTCACCCATCAGAGAGTATCTGGAGGGAAGAAATTATGTTTAACATATACCAGTATCTGAAGCACAGCCAGTACATAGTAGATGCTCAATACAAGGTTATTGGAAGGAAATACCTTTCTTTACTTAACCTTCAAGGTTGAATGAAAGCAATACTGAACTTTGGGCGCTTTCATGCCAGCTCAGGCTATTGTGAAGCCCAAACTTCTTTCTGCCCCTTATTTTTTTTTACTCCCTTCCTCCCTCCGCCCCTTTTATTTATTATTCCTTTTCTTTGGCCTGGAGTCTGGACAGTTCCTTTGTGCTTCTTCTCTAGAACAGGAAGCTGATCTGTCCCAAATTTCTGATTCTATATCTGACAGTGAGATCTCAGAATTGAGGCTTTAATTCCCAAGCACACCTTGTCTGTTTCTTATGGAGGGGGGATTGTTTTGACCAGAGTCAACTCAAAAGAAGGGGACTGCTCTGTCCCTCTACCCTTTTTCTTGGCAAGTATCTCTGGCCTGGACTCTTTTGCTTACAGCTAAGATATGTGAGGAACTTACTTTTACAGAGGTATTTTTCCAAAAATAAATTTTTCAGGACTGTGGCCATGGATTCTCACCAAAGGAAGGAAAGGAGATATGACCAAATGTTTGCTGGTGAATCAATACAAATAAATTATGTGCTCTTTGTTAGTATGTCCTGTGCTACACGAGAGAAGGCTCTTAGATCACCTACCATCAGCTGCTGGAGGCTCTAATGCTTTCTGAGTAGTTATATGGAGACATTGCCCAGGTTTACGATAGTTTAGGCAATATGTATACCTTTCTGGTAGGGATGTTGGTTAGACTGCAAGAGTGATGCTGGCCTCTGTAAAAGTCTGGCAGGGATGGAGTGGGGTGGGGAGCAGTTCTTCTCAGGGTCTGACTTTCTCTGTAGAAAGTTATGTAATACCATGTGTACCTCCCCATCTTGCCCTCGCAGTGCCTTAGGTCAGGACCTTTGAGTTTCTCATGCCTACATTTCCCCATGGTTTTCAGTGTACTGCCAATAAGAGAGACTCTAGTAATTTGTAGGAGCTAGGTTGTGATAAATACCAGATCATGGGTGATATGTCATTCGTTCCACGATTATCTGCAGGAGATTCACAAGGTGCTGGGTCTAGGTGCTTTTCCAGGTGTTGGAGAGATATCAGCAACCGAAACAGATGAGGTGTTTGCCTTGAAATATCTTACAAGTTATTGGCTACTTCCAGTCTGGGGGAATTGCTGATCCCCAGGAAATCCACTGGGATCAGCAACTATAAATTGTTTGGCTGAGAGCTCTTCTGTTTCCTGAGACCTAAGAGGAAGCATGCCCCAACAGGAGTGGCAGAAGAAGCGAAGTGTGGGTGCCTGCAGGACCACTCCTGAAATTAAAAGAGACAGGTCGTTTGGATCACACACCAGGCAAAATGGACTTGGATGGACCCGTGATCTTCCCATCATCAGGTAGGCTATCAATGTGTGTCCACAAAGCAAGCAACAGTGTGCGGGGAATTCCAGGCTTTTATCGCTGTATCAGTGAGAGTCCTGGCAGGATTGCTCTTTGTTTTGTAAGTTTTAAGTTGTCATCACTAAAGAAGTGGCATGCCCCTTCTTGAGAACAAGACATTTTCCCACTCAGATGACAAATGACCTGGTTTGCTCAAAGATGGGGAAGGAAGGGGTTTGATATATGCTGAGGGCTTATTGTGTGCCTGGCAATAAACTACCATTTAATGAATCCTCACAACAACCCAATGAAGGGAGTGGTGTTGGCTTATTTCAGTCAGAAGTCAGTAGGAGTAACACTCGTGCCCAGACAAAGTAAGTGGACGAGCCCGGACACCACAACAAAACTGCTGGTTTAAACATTTCGCCTTATCCTAAAGAAACAGATTGCTTGTATTTATTGTTGCTTGTTTATTGCTTATTGCTTATGTTTTCCTCTATGTTTATGCTCATCTTTGGAGGCTTTGCTTTAGTGACTTTGGAGCCACTGTCCTATCTCTCATGACTCATATCTGTTTCTGCCCTTGGCCTTCTCTGAGGAGGGGTGGTGTTTGGATCGATGGCGTGATGGGCAGGAAGGAAGGTATAGTGACCTTTGGAACTGATTAACTGTTGTGTCCTGGTGAGCTGTCACCATGGAATATGGAAACTGGCAGGGAATTCTTGAGCCATTTTGCGCCCCACCCTTGTTGCTTGGCTACATGCTACCTAAATCGTTTCCAAGAGATGGCTGTTTTTTCACTTTCAAAGTTCCTTAGGGAATAAGAATGAATGAATTTTTAGTTCATTTTTAATGGCTTGTTACACAAAGCCAGAACAACCCCACACAATTCAACAGTCATTTTTTTTACAAGCAGTGCATTTTCATTTCCTTGATCTGTCACTTGCTTTATTTAGTTACTAAATTTTGTGAAGTTTTTCTTTTTCTTCCTTCCTTTCCTTTCCTTTCCTTTCCTTTCCTTTCCTTTCCTTTCCTTTCCTTTCCTTTCCTTTCCTTTCCTTTCCTTTCCTTTCCTTTCCTTTCCTTTCCTTTCCTTTCCTTTCCTTTCCTTTCCTTTCCCTTCCTTCCTTCCTTCCTTCCCCCCTTCCTTTCTTTCTTCCTTTCCTTTCTTTCTTTCTTCCTTTCCTTTCTCTCTTCCTTTCCTTTCTTTCTTTTTTGTGTTGGAGTCTCACTCTGTCACCCAGACTGTAGTGCAGTGGCCGCTCCTGGCCACCACAGCCTCGACCTGCTGGGCGATCCTTCCGCCTTAGCCTTCTGAGTAGCCGGAATTACAGACACGCGCTACCACGCCCGGCCTATTTTTTGATCTACTGTAGAGATGAGGTTCTCTCCAAGTTTCCCAGGTGGGTCTCGAACCCGTGGGCTCAGGCAATCCACTCACCTCGGCCTCCCAAGGCGCGGGATTACAGGCTGAGCCACCGAGCCCGGCTCTTTCTTTCTTTCTTCCTTTCTTTCTTTCTTCCTTTCCTTCCCTCC